>NC_090265.1:1393252717-1393477717 GCF_040414725.1 Anabrus simplex
TACGTCAGACGCTTCACGTTCATCACCACCACAGAAAAGTGGTCTTGACTACATGGCACACCACACAGACCTTGGCAAGAACACGATCAGTTCCTGTTGTATTTATGTGTGGGCATATTAACATGTGTTTAAGTAAAAGCATCAAGGACAATCACCGGAAGTCAAGGCATCGCTTATACAAACTAGTGTATAAACTACGTCAATATATGCACATAATGAACTGTTGAAAGCAAATATATCGAACGTTAGTACATATACAGGTATATTTTTCTCTTATGTATGATCAACTATCTAAGATTTCTGAATGAAATGAAAAATCTAATGATCTCAATATATTTTGTACATCCCTCAACAATACGAGAAGCATTCTCTGATCAAGCGAAATGTATTCATTGTCGCAGACGGATAATAACGCTTTTTCCAACAGCTATTTCCTTCTTTCTGACATTCAATCCATAAGCAACTACATAAGTGGAATCAGGCAGTCGTTGCCAGAAGCAGTAAGCGCCAGAGTACAAGTATCGCCCAATTGCATCCGTCGACGTAGAACGATCATTTTGAGCGTTTGAATTAATTCTGTCCGACAACAGAAAGTCACTGACCCCTGAAAACATTGAAAGATTCTTAATAACATAGTGCCATGCATAATTTTGCAATGAATGAAACACGTTTATCAATTTAACGCTGAATCAAAATTAAAGAATGCGTCTGGTAAGTGTATTTTGTTTTACTTTTCATGCATATTTTCAACATTTTAGTGCATATTTGATGCATATTTTTTTGATTTTTAGTGCATATGAATCCGGGCACTAGTGATAATATTGTCGTGAAATACTGACCCGCAGCACATATATCATGGGAGCGAGAATTTCCCACAATATTGAACCTTAGATGACAGAACATTACCGGGAAATTTTCTAAGCTGGAATATTTCACATGGCGTAACGACGATATGAAGAATACACATCCTCCATTGACCGGTTATAGAAATTCAAACGGCATTACAATGTAAGGGTACGGAAAATTACAACGTTTAAAATGGGAGTTCCACACGAACGCTCAGGCACACATAGTAAAATTTGCTGCAGACTATGTTGGCATCATACCATAAGTGTTACATTCTTTCTTTTTTAATCTGCTTACCCTCCAGGGTTGGTTTTTCCCTAGAACTCGGCGAGAGATCCCTCCTCTACCGCCTCAAGGACAGTGTGCTGGAGCTTCATATTTTGGGTCGGAGGATATAACTGTGGAGGAGGACCAGTACCTCTCCCAGGCGGCCTCACTCGCTATGCTGAACAGGGGCCTTGGTGGGGGGGGGGTGACAAGATTGGAAGGGATAGACAAGGAAAATGGAAGGAAGTGGCCGTGACCTTAAGTTAGGTACCATCCTGACATTTGCCTGGAGGAGAAGTGGGAAACCACGAAAAACCAATTCCAGTATCACTGAGGTGTGAATCGAACCCACTTATAATCAGTTGACCTCCGAGGCTGAATGGACCCCGTTCCAGCCCTCGTAACACTTTTCAAATTTCGTGGCAGAGCCGGGAATTGAACCCGGGTCTCCGGGGGTGGCAGCTAATCACACTAACCACTACACCACAGAGGCGGACTGTGTTACATACTTCTGACTATTAATGTGTCTGTAAGGCTGAAAATGTAGTTTTCAGCATGAAATGCATCGCCCAAGAACTCTGTCTCTGAAAGGCAGAAAGAAAATTTTAACTGTGCCCTGAACATATATGCAATGTCGCATTAATATACGATAATGCCTTTAATTGGTTTACTGGGGGAATTGTTTGGTAAATTCTTCAATAAGGATGGAATAGTGACCGTAACATTACAACTGAATTTTAAGGATTATTGCAAAGATGCACAGACTTGGAGATTTACAGGTAATTTACAAGTTACTGCATCGACAACTGATAAAATTGGATAATAACAGCTTCGGGAATGGTACTCGAATTGGGAATGGCCAAATGCAGGTAGCAGGAATTTACTTATGGCAGATAGATGGAAATCCTTTAGCACCGAACAAGTGCGAACAAGAACAAATCCGGCTGGGAAGGATTGGAAGTCCAACAAATTCCAAAAGAAACAGCTGGGATGATTCGACCTGTGGAGAGATTCTTTCTCGAACAACACAAAACACATTGGAGAACTGTAACGGATTATGTAATAAACGACGTCCATCTCCACTCAAAACTTATGGCAGAGATATCATCGTCATTCTGCATTAATTTCTCTACAAACAATTTCAATGACCGCTATTCAAAGACGTGATTCGATAATCAGGGTACATTGGTGAACCCATTGAATGATTTGATGTACCGACGCAGCACTTTCAA
This sequence comes from Anabrus simplex, assembly GCF_040414725.1. Lineage (NCBI taxonomy): Eukaryota > Metazoa > Arthropoda > Insecta > Orthoptera > Tettigoniidae > Anabrus > Anabrus simplex. Next base: position 1,393,255,063 of record NC_090265.1, read on the forward strand.
ATATCCGGAAATAACTTTTGTGACAGTTATGGAGTCTCTTCCTACATCAGTTTTTTTTTAATTTTATAAAATATTATTTGTTCGGGGCGTCGGCCAATAGAGATCTTTTGCCTCTACCTGCACCGTATGACTTGAACCTGCGTGTAATGGGAATTTGCGGAAGTGTAGAGTTTTGAATGTGAGAAAAGGAACGTTAACGACGACACAAACACCCAGTTCCCAGGCCAGGGATGTTAGTAATTTACAATTAAGAACCCCTGACGCGGCCGGGAATCGAAACCGGGGCCGCCGGGTGACAGGTGCTACACCGCTGGGCCGGACGTCTATAACAGGTACTCATGGTTAACTGCAAATTTCTATTTTTATCACTTTAGGAATGATGAAGACTTGCAGTTTACCCATTAGTACAATTTTGACCGTTAAGACTGATGAATCAGTAAACACGTTCATAAAAAGGTAATGTGATGCTTATCCGGCCACGTGGTGTAGGGGACAATGCGTCCGCCTGTCACCCAGTGGCCCCGGGTTCGATTACCGGCCGGGTCAGGAGCCTTTAGTTAAGTTATTAATATCCCAGGGTCCACCTCTGTGGTGTAGTGGTTAGTGTGATTAGCTGCCACCCCCGGACGCCCGAGTTCGATTCCCGGCTCTGCCACGAAATTTGAAAAGTGGTACGAGGGCTGGAACGTGGTTAACTCAGCCTCGGGAGGTCAACTGAGTAGAGGTGGGTTCGATTCCCACCTCAGCAATCCTGGAAGTGGTTTTCCGTGGTTACCCACTTCTCCTCCAGGAAAATGCCGGTATGGTACCTAACTTAAATCCACGGCCGTTTCCTTCCCTCTTCCTTGTCTATCCCTTCCAAATTTGTCATCCCCCCCCTCCAGGTCCCTGTTCAGCATAGCAGGTGAGGCCACCTGGGTGAGGTACGGGTCATCCCCCTCAGTCGTATCCCCCGACCCAGAGTCTGAAGCTCCAGGACAGTGCGCTTGAGGCGGTAGAGGTAGGACCCTCGCTGAGTCCGGGGGAAAAACCGACCCTGAGGTGTAAGCATATTAAGAAGGAGAAGAAGAAGAAGAAGAATATCCCTGGCCTGGGGACTGGGTGTTTGTGTCGTCCTTAAAGTTCCTTTTCTCGCATTCAAAACTCTACACTTCCGCAATTCTAATTACACGCAGGTTCATATCATATGGTGCTAGTAGTGGCAAATGATCTCTAGCGGTCGACACCACGAACACATATCATTTAAAAAAAAAAGGTGATGCTTCTGAAGTTAAAAATTCGAATGTTTACATCCTTTTACCATGACCATTAGTAGCTAAAAGGTATCTCAATAAATTCTACCAATCCATACTAAGTGCCGGTATTCTTAAATTTTGAAAACGCATAGAACTAGAAATATGCTGAATTACACATTATTATTATTATTATTATTATTATTATTATTATTATTATTATTATTATAGTAAACGTCAAATTAATATTAACATTTTATTCAAATTAATTTCAATAACTTTTGAAAAGATTTTTTAATATAATAATTATAGTATTTACATCCCTGAATTTAGCGGCGTGCTGAGGAACGAAGCAGGTAGCATTATGTATCAATAATAATAATAATAATAATAATAATAATAATAATAATAATAATAATAATAATCGAAATAACCTAAAATTGTGGACACAAGCCAATGTGTTTAGATAAAACTAAGGACATATAGGACGTGTGCATTAATGAAGCACTTTTTTGGTGGGGGGGGGGGGGAATGATCAAAATCTTGGAAATCCGTATAAAAGTAAAATCTTCTCTTCTCCTTGTGTGTTACGTATAGAACTGTTTCATTTTCACAAAGCTTAATACATTGGTATTGTGAAATGTAGGACAAGCGAGAACAAAAAATTTTCTTAGGCTTCATCTGATCGCTAATGAGATCTTCAATAAGTTAATTAGGGTAAGGTACGTCTCCTCTTAGATTAATATTAATTAGGATAATTAATGCCGTGTCACATTGATATTTCATTCTCAATAAACTTTTTTTGATGTGAACTATGAACTATTTAGACACTTACCTTTACTTCTGAATATACACTGCCAGAAAAAAATAAGCAACATCCTGGAGGGCTGTATTCATTCGTACCAGGGTATAATGTGTGCATACTGAGGGATTGTTGTGTTAGTGATTCATTCGTTACGGACGTCGGCGATAAGGTAGCGCTCAGGAGACGTGTCCGTACGCACCCTGCAGGCAGTAACTGTGCTGAGGTTAGAGACAAAATGTGTTTGCAACATTCATTCTAGGGTGCAACTATGCCACGCCGACGAGTACGGGCTCCTGTTGAACAGCTGCGGCAATTCGATGGTGGTCACATTGTGGGCTTACGGGAAGCCGGATAGACCTATCAACGGATTGCAGCATATGTTGTGCACAACGTATCGGTGGTGTGTCGCTAATATCAGCAGTGCTCTGTGGAACATATCCACACCCGTAGGCCAGGCTCCAGATGTCCGCGTAGTACGGACGCACGTCAAATTCGAGGCATTGTGCGAGCAGCAGTGGCCTAACGAACATCATCCAGGAGAGAAATCTGATCACATGTTGCACCTACTCTGTCACCAAGGATCATTGGGAACCGTTTGCTTGCAGCAGGATTAGGATTACGTGTTCCTCTGGCCAGGCTACCACTGACAGCCCGACACCGACAAGCACGGCTATTCTGGTGTCGTGAAGGAGTCGACTGGAGAGGGGAATGGCGCTCTTTAGCCTTCAGTGACGAGAGCAGGTTCCGTCTGTATGCAAGTCATGGATGTACACGCGTACATCTGATGAGCGGCTTATTCCAGAGACCATACGCCCACGGCAAACCGGGTCCTTTCCCAGGCTTCATGGTGTGAGGCAGGGGCATCCGAGGCCCCACACCGCCGGCTGCGCAGAAGCGTGTGACTGGGGAAGAAATGTCCATGCGCGTACCGCCATGTTGTGAGCGCTCCTCAGGTCGACGAGGAGATCGTATGGAATTCATGTATTAACTTACATTTCGCACATATGAAAACACCCGCCCTAGTAAATTGACAGCCTACACCGACTACCGTGTACACATGGAATAAATATACATAATATCAGGACTGTGGTAATGCATAGAAACTGAACAAGTGTTGCATTGTACGAAACAATCTACACAAATCCTTTGGAGAGCCTATAGGTGGCGCACAAAAAATAAAGAAAAAGCCTTTAGTGGACTGAATAAGAAGACTGAGGAATACACCACTAACAGCAATAAATATGTAAATAAAGACATACTTGAAATTAAGTCCTCGAAAACAGAAACAGTTACCAGCATATAGGCTTAGCGGTACCTTAAAAATGATCATGTCGCTCACTTTATAAGGGTCGTGTGTGTGACTGGTACATTCGGAACAGATACGCATGTAAGATGCTTATTGTTCGCTTGTTGTTTAAAGGGGCCTAACATCTAAGGTCATCGACCCACATGTAATTGAAACCTAGGATCTACACTTTAGATTTATTGAAAATACGAAGACGTTCAAGTGACAGTAGTCTACAACTTAAGTATGACTACATATCGTGAGATATAAATTGCCTGTGTCTCAGCAGACCGGAGAACATATTGATTAGATATTTACAAACTCCTGTACCGATAGCAATAATCTTCAATATCAACAAAAAAGGAAATCAGGGAAATAAAATATTTCTATGAAAGGTACATAACTTATCATTCTTCTCTGATAAGTCATTACAGCAAATTTTACTAAATTCTCTGAAGAGATTGTTTAAAATGTAGGCTACATGACTGCAGAAATCTTTCTAAAAAATCGGATACTTTTTTTCTGAATATGAAATGCCGGCTGCGTGGTGTAGGGGTAGCATATCTACCTCTTAACCGGAGTCCCTACGTTAAATCCCCTGCCAGGTCAGGGATTTTTACCTGAATATGAGGACTGGTTCGAGGTGATTACAATTGCCGAGCAATCTCAAAGTGAGATAGCGGACCCGGTCTAGAAATCCAAGACTAACGGCCATGAGGATTCGTCGTGCTGACCTCATGCCACCTCGTAATCTGCAGACCTTCAGGATGAGCAGCGGTTGCTTGGTAGGCCATGGCCTTTCGGTTCTTTAGTGTCGTGGGGCTTGGTTTGATTTGATTTGGATATGAAAAAAAGTAATTTGGATGAGTAGGACTTAAATTATTATCATTTCTGGGTGATTTGGATTTAGTTAAATGCTGCCAGATATTCGTTACACTGGTGCTAGTCTGCCTCTATTATGTACGTATTAAAATTAAATGATTGCCTAGGTTTAGTTTGAGTTTTTCTGAGTGGTTTAGGCTTAAATAAGAATGTTGTAATTTGAGATGTAAAACTCTCCTCATAACATTATCTTCTTTAATATTACTGCTTTTAAAAACTCAAACGGAATTGACATTATCTGTGCACAAATAAACATTGAAACTACGTTCTAATTTTTCTCTAATATGAGCACAATGATTTACACCAGAAATAAAATAAAAATGAAGTTAATATTAAGCACTTGCAAGAAGATTAGTATCATAGTTAAACAGTTGTTTTGATTGGCGTTTTCTAATTCAGACTAGGATTGACAGGACTGTAATGATTTTCATATAGAATTTATATTGTCAGATTTTTCTGGAATAGCGTATTAACAATTGCATTCCTATATTATAAAGCAAGTGTAAAAAATGGAGAACTTAAGACAAACGATACCAATAAATAATTTTTCATATAATTGCCAATAATTTAAAGCTATACATTACAGTAATATTAAAAGAGTTTTATCAAGTTTTACCAATCATATCTTACGGATTCCAGGCCCAGGTTTATCAAATTTGTAATAATGGTACACAGTCTGTATGAAAAATACATATTGTTTTTTTCAGAACAGCTGTTTAGTTCTGAATATTTATCCCCGATGTATTGTAAAAAAGCCAAGAATATAAATGAGAAGAAGAAGCCTAAACATTCTAGATTTCATGTACATACGTTATATGAATCAACCACCATGTAACCTGTATAGTTCTCGATTTTGGTCATCGAAAGTCATTTTATAGCACTTCAATTGCTATTCACACGTGGAAAGAAATACCAGATCCCTTCTGAAAGCGATTTGTACAAATAAAGGCTGCACAAGAATTCACCCTCGTTAATATCCTTGCATTCCACACGTAAGGCCTAACATTATTTAAATGTTATTTGTTCGTGGTGTCGACCCATGTGGACCTTTTGCCACTAAGCCCTAACTTACTTCTTTTTTATATTGCCAATCAATTTAACTACCGTAATGTATAAACTCCCGCATTCCTTGAAAATATTTTACAATACATACTACAACAGATCCACTAAGAGGCATGATTCAAATCGAAAACATGCAAGGAACTGTATACATTCCCACGTGCTAGCCATGTATTCGAAGCTGAAGTGCCCACAACATGGCGATTCACGAATGCGTTAAATATTCCGCATAGCACCAGCGCGCTCTGCAAGGCTTGATAAGTAATATTAAAGCCTTTGGGGGCATCAGTTACACAACTCACGGTCACAGCTGGTGTTTCTGGAGCGTAACGTAAACGGTGCCCACTACTTTGCACAGGTTGTTGTCCCCGTGCTACTGACACTTATTCTACAGGAAGAGGATGTGCTTTTCAAGCAGGAAAGTGCACGTCCACATACAGATGCTGCAATGCCACAAGCTCTACGTGACGTACAACAACTGATCTGGCCAGCTACGTCACCGGATCTCTCGCCAATTGAACACGTATTGGACATGGCGAAGCGGGAATTTTCCCATTTTGTAGAGCCTGCAAAGATCATTGCCGAATTGCATCAAAATTGTAAGAATCTTGGGACAATCTATTCCAGGATGTTATTCGGCACGTTTATGATCGTTTGCATGCGCGAATATATGCCTGCATTGCAGCCAGAGCGGGTACACTGTGTACTGTTGCGACGGTTTGGGCACCCTTTACTGTGACATGTGTGTTTCATTTGGTCTGAATTTGTTTTCATAAACTCCTGCAATGATGAACTACCTGTCACATCGCTTGTGAATGAAATGGCTTTGTCCTCGAGGATGTTGCATGTTTTTATTTCCTCCAGTGCATTATTAAAATGGTAATGCATTCCTTATGAAGTCGCGTTTTAATTTTCCCATCTTACGTAACTCATAAGTTCCCGTAAAAGATAACTCGCAATATTCTCATTTCTCTCTGTGCTGAAGACAACGCCGGTTTTCGTATCATATTTTCCATGGCAAAACTCTGAATGTGGAGTTACAACTTTTACTACCTTATGTTTACTAGAATTCAAATGTATATAACTCAGCAACTACAAATGCTACTAGAAAAATCTGTGCACATGTGTTACTATTTTTAAATAACATTTAGAGTTTAGTAAATGCCAGCAAATACCCACAAACTTTCAGGATATGTTCATGCTGAGATTCTAATTCTAACCATACCTTACCCTAACAGTAGTACAATGAGTTCAATACAAAAATTATTTTGCTGAAACGATTTAAATTCTTATACGAACAATACACTCTAGAATCTAAAGGATATTATTTCAGAAAATATTAGTTTCTTAATCATTACTCCTCATATCAATATTTCTGGCTTTTTCGCTAATAATATTTTTTTTAAATAACATTACATGTGACAAAGAAAGGAGCCCAGAGCAAGTTGTTTATATAGATAAAACATTCCATTTCCTGAAAATTACTTCAATAATCATTAATTAATGTAAAAATACGGATTAATTTGAAAATGTTATATATTTGTGATAGCGTTCACTCTGAAATATGTAACCTACAAGTGGTGTATCAAAAGCCAAAACGTTGAAACGTACGGACTGAGATGCCCAAAAATACTTCAGTGCATGTGGTCACAATCGAACAGCTTGTGAGTTAATGGCGGACGTATGTTGAACCTGCGTAGCTAAAGTGATTGCTTGTACCCATGGGCTTATCGTGCGGGGTTCTATTTTGTACTTCAGGTGGTCTACTCGTAGGTAACAACCCAAAACGGAACCAAAACATACACCTCGTACCTGGCATAAACCTCACCGTGCACAAATGACAGGGTAGGAAGGACTAAGTTGAATGTTAACTACACGCGTACTTGCTTAAGTGCGACTCGAAGTGAAGTTCCTGTAGCTGTCCACACAGCGGTGTCGGAGGCTGTAGACAACACACTGTGTTAAATAACAGCTAATGTTAACGAGGTCTAAGTTGTGTTTTGGCTATTTAGTACTAATTAGGGCGATGTCACTTGGTGTAAACGAATAACTCACACGATGTGTGCATGTGTACAAGTAATCACGTCAGCAGTGGAGCGTAAACATATGTGCGCCAGTATCTCAGAAACGGATCTATTGCAACCCTATGTTCTCTGAGGTGTTTTTCTTAAACTATTGCGCAATTTACAACATTTTTGTTTGAGTCGAAATTCCTGACACACTCTGAATTTATGTTTCCTCTATGAATTATTTATATTTTCGGTTGGATTCTTTTAGGAATGTACCGACATACATATTGTTTTGTTTGTAAAATATATGTCCTTTCTATACATACACGTACTTGCATAAACTGCATTTATTGACTAATAACTTGCCTTTGAAGTACAGAGGTATCTCTACTTTAATCTACACATACCCAATATTATCCAGAAATGTGAGCGCGGCTAACATGAGTGGGATGAACTAAATTTAAAATCAATGCTGTTGTAAAATCTGCTCGAAAGCGGCAAGAGCTTATGTCATGTGAATGTAGCATTGTCAAAAATTATCCATGACATATTTTTTTTACCAAAGATGAAGTCATAATAAAATGGGTAGATATGAGGAATTGTAAGTAAATTTTCACGTGCTGTCAAATAATATATATATAACAAGTAGTAAGCTCTGGACCTGCACTGTGCTATCCTATTGCAAAGAACGTTCACCTATTAGTGCTTATTGATAACTTTAGTTGCAAACAAGATCATTAAAATCAATCATATATGCATTTTATACCTGAATTCATTTACAAAAATAGGCTTTAGCACAACGTTATACACCTTGTCATACAGTAACTTTTCATCAGTATAAGTTGATTTTTTCAGCTGACGCGTGCATTACACTTTTTTTCTCGAGGGGTAGAACGGTCTGACGTAAATGTAAGAAAATTTTAATAATACAATGCTACATTTACGTAATTTTTGGTTACAATAATGCGTAACTTTTATGTTTTCCGGAAAGCAAAAGTTTAACATATATAAAATGATGTAAATACACAGTAACATAGAAATATATAAACCTACTATGTACGTAAGAATACAGGAACATAATAACTTAAAATAAAGGACAACACCAGAGAAAATAGCTCAAGGAACACATATATATATATATCGTCGCTCCAGTGCCAAAACCACAAATGTGACAATGCTCTTCCTATCCATTATTTCCCTTAAGACTGGTCACGCCTTCCAGCCACATACACTGCTGTTTGTAGAAAGTGAAACACTCAGAAACAATGGTCTGAAACACGCCAAAATCAGAGAACGTGTAGAACAGTGTAACCATAATAAGTGTTTAAAATTTCAGAGAGATGATGTGCACCTAGGCCCAGCAGTGCCCTTCTGTGTGTGACCGGTCAGGGCAGTGTTACGCAACACTCAGTCAGTGTGGAGCCGTCATACGAAGTGGAAACGTGTACATAAGTGACACTATGTCTCGCCGACATCACAGAAGGGAATATCAGCATGTGAGTGCGTTCGAACGGGGCAGAATGATAGGGCTCCGGGAGATGGGTCTGTCGTACCGTGATATTGCGGCTCGTACAGGGTACGCTGCTTCAACGGTGAGGCGCATGTGGAACCAGGGGAAAGAAGAGGGCTTTTTACAGCGACGACAGGGTACTGGACGACACAATGTGACCACAGCGCTAGGTGACCGCCATCTTGTCCGCTCGGCCGTAACGGACAGAACATCGTCGTCCACGGTGTTAGCTCGATGTTGAAGCACTGCAACGGGTGTGGGCATGTCTGCATCGACGGTTCGATGCCGTCTTCTGAGGGCCGGACTGGTGGCACGCATGCCATTGCGCCGGCTTCCATTGACCAGCAACGACAAACACCATAGACTGCAATGGGCACGTGAACACCGACACTGGCGTGCTGAGTGGCAAAATGTAGTGTTTTCGGACGAGTCCCGCTTCAACGTGTCCTACAGTGATGCTCGCATACGCGTTAGACGCCGCCGTGGTGAATGCCATCAGGCAGACTGTACTGTTGAGCGGCATAGCGGACAAACGCCCAGTGTGATGGTTTGAGGCGCAATTGCCTATAACATGCGATCTCACCTCCTACGTCTTGAGGGCAATCTGAACAGCTACCGCTATATCAGGGAGGTTTGACAGCCCGAGGCATTGCCCCTCCTGCAGGCCGTTCCAGGCGCCATATTCCAGCAGGACAATGCCCGGGCGCATGTGGCGAGAAATGTGCAAGCCTTCTTCGAAGAACGACGGATACCACTGCTTCCCTGGCCTGCCCGTTCATCGGATATGTCACCCATTGAACATGTCTGGGATATGGTCGGTCGGCTCCTTGTTCGTTCAGGTCCTCCTGCAGCCACTGTTGATGATTTATGGACGCGCCTACAAACCGCGCGGCAGAGTATTCCCCAGCAGCATATTCAGGTGCTCTTTGATTGCATGCCACGATGTCTAGTGGTTCTGATTGCAGCGCGTTGGGGCGTTACGCCGTATTGAATTTCCACGGTCACCGTACATGTGCAGTTCTGTAACTGTAATCATTTGTGTCTTGTCATGTCCCTAATATGTGGAATAAATTGCATTGTGATCACAGCTCTCAGTCTTGGTGTTTCACTTTCTACAAACAGCAGTGTATTAATATACTGTACCGCCCCCTAACCTAAAAGGATCCGGAGAGAAATCTGCAGGGCGTTAATGGGTAAAAGCAAATAGGCGGTTATCTTAAATTATCTTAGCGGCATATGGGGTAGGAGAATTGGGGCTAACCTAACTATAATGAGAACATATTCCTATAAAGTTCGATCAGTTTATTAAATCGTGACGATTATGGAAATGAAACATATATACACAAATAAAGTACATAATTGATTTTACATCTGTTGTGGAATATTTATTGACTTTTAGTCTTGAGTGATAGGTCCGAGTACTATCTCTCGCGATGTGAGGTTCCATGAAGTAACGTGAACGAAAACATTTATCATACACACTGAAGCTATCCCATATTATTGGGCATATGAAATCTACACTTATGCAACAAGTCTGAGTAATGCCTAATCTAAAGAAACACTAATTATTCCACAACGGAATACCATAAGATAAATTATACAGACATGAATGAAACACCCGGGTTTGAACCGAACCCTCACTTGAATGCGCAATACGCCTTGCCGATGGGATAAAGCCACCGCCGGCGCTAATTGCATTCACTACATGGTACACAAAGCATCATAAATGGTCACATATTATGTACAAGAATCACGTGAGACACACATCCTTCATCCCACCATTGTTGAATACTATTGCTCACGCCCAGGACTGATCTGATGACCCCAATGACAAGGTTGTGTCGCTGAAAATCCTAGCTAATTTATACTCAAATATATAATAATAATATAACAAATAAGAGTACCAGTTACCGTGTCGCTTATTAACAAACACATTATTCTGCCGTGTTGAATATTTCCAACTACTAGCCATATTCCGTCAGGCCTTGCTTATCAGCCAAAAGTTCCCTTCCCTTGAAGCGAACACACACAAAAAATACATCTCACACAAGGCCGAGCAACAACCCTTACTACGGACGGTCATTAGCCTCGCCCTTCACGGGCATAACAAACCATCCCTTTAAAGATACCTCGCTCCGTGGTACACACTTGATAATACTGAGGTCAGTTCCTCTTTCATGGCCTCTATGTGTGTAATTATATCTCACATCGTGAGTTCAAACTTCAAACCGCCTTGACTTCAATTAAAAGAACCTCAATTCAACACGTATTCTGCTCATGGCCGAGCCCATGACTTCAAATGTCACACTTTTCTCACATCACGACACCGGTTAATAACTCCATATTTGTATGATTATTATCATCATTATCGTCATCGTTATTATTATTATTATTATTATTATTATTATTATTATTATTATTATTATTATTATTATTATTATTATTATTGGTTCCAGCTGTCCACTGATTTCCTTACGTGATTTACCTTAAACATGCACGCAATAATGATGCCATACACCTGGTAATCAGATCAAAATTAGATCATACCTGGTAATTCAATAATATCAAATCATCACACGGTAACTTCCTCATAATTATAACATAATTAAATAGTCACACGATAATTAACTCATAACGAAACCATAATTAAATTGTCACACGGCAATCAGCTGATAATTAAATAGTCACATGGTAATTAACTCATAATTAAACCGTATTGAAATCGTTACACGATAATCAACTGTTAATTAAATAGTCACACGGTAATTAACTCATAATTAAACCGTAATTAAATTATCACGCGGTAATCAACTCATAATTGAATAGTCACACGGTAATTAACTTATAATTAAACCATAATTAAATTATAAATAAACTGTTCAAAATGACCCAACTTAAATTAAAACTATCCCTAGCTAAATATTTCAATGGAGAGTTTGGGGTATCAGGCCTGTGATCATCTTTCGGAATTCTGAAACTTCTCACGTATCTTAACTTACAGTACTTACTATTCATGCAAATACCAATACTGGATTAACTATAACCTATCTTAAATTAACAGCCCTTGAATCTACTAAACTAATGGTATTCTTGGTGTAATAATAATAATAATAATAATCATAATAAATTAATAATAATTATTACTACTATTATAATAATAAATTAATAAATAATAAATAAATAATAAATAATAATTTATTATTATTATTATTATTATTATTATTATTATTATTATTATTATTATTATTATTATTATTATTATTATTATTATTATTATTATTATTATTATTTTACAAGTCGAACTAAGTGTTCGCGATTCGACACTGTTTAATTATTTATTTAATAGCGTCACGTATGTCAACATTATGTACTATTCACACGAATTACTCTCCTGCGTTTGAATTTTAGGTTTCAAATCATTAAACAAAGAAAGTAAGGTCGAGTAACAAAGCTTCGCCCTCCGTGAGCTGAAACTTCCGAATGAGCGGCTGCACCCTTGGCAGTGCTTTTTGCGTGAAGGAGGTTTCCCCCACTTAAAATATGCAGATGGCCTATCCACGGCCCACTAGAGGTCAAATATTTCTTTTTTGATAGGGGCTTTACGTCGCACCGACACAGATAGGTCTTATGGCGACGATGGGATAGGAGAGGCCTAGGAGTTGGAAAGAAGCGGCCGTGGCCTTAATTAAGGTACAGCCCCAGCATTTGCCTGGTATGAAAATGGGAAACAACGGAAAACCATCTTCAGGGTTGCCGATAGTGGGATTCGAACCTACTATCTCCCGGATGCAAGCTCACAGCCGCGCGCCTCTACGCGCACGGCCAACTCGCCCGGTAGAGGTCAAATAGCGCGACCATTAGGTGACCAGTATCCTCCTCATGTGAATGAGACATATCCGTGCGATTATTTTTCGTAGGGTCTCCTGTAATTAATTAATGTTTTTCCCCATTCCCTCTCTCCGTCTCCACATCAATGAGGTGTCTTGACACTAACCAGATTTCCCCGGTACTTTTCCACGCAGATATAACGAAGTATTCTTTCTTCATACGTTAGTTATCAGCCAAGAGGACATTGCACACTCTAAATAAATGCCCCAATTATAACTATCTCTTCTAAATCGAAAAGCGACGCGAGAATTTAGATTTTATTAATTTTCACATCGTAGACAATCAAGTTGGCCCAGCTGATATAAAGATGGCTCCCATATTTCGCTTAGAAAATTTTTGCCTCTCCTCGCTTTCTTGAACGTGAGATGGGGATGACTTCTCTTACGTTGCGTCACGGTGAACCACCGATGCAAACCCTCCCATTACTTTACAGGCTTGTCTCTTCTGCGGGCTCAGCGCTGGACAAAGGAAGATGTTGCGCAATAGATCGCAAATAATGAAATATTATAGAATAAATTTGAAGACTTATTTCATCTGTCTCAATGATGTTGATATTTATTAATTTCAAAATTATTTCCTCAAAATAGCATTGCGCCTGCGATTTAGATGACCAGTCTTAACCAGAGGTCTTTTGATCATGCCCGTGTCGGGTGCAATACAGTCCGTCAGAACACTTTTCGTAGAATTCATTTTCCTATGCTCGTGTGTATAGGAAAATGAACCTTACCAAGATGAAAATAAAATCTAGATTGTCTTCAGCGATAATGGGTCAAGAGCAAATCTCTCCTATAAATGTCTAATACATCAACAACTTTCACTGAACCGTGTTACAACGTAATGTTAATACACACGTAAATAAAGTCCATAAAGATATCCCGTTGCACAAAAGCCCATGAAAGGCCTGAGCCTGCCAAAGCTACTGCTACCTGCCCATGTGGCAGTGTAACGTGGTTGGCGTGACGACATACGCTGCCGTTCCCTTGACTTTCGTGACCGGGGAACCAACTCTGTAGCATCTTCAAATTATAATGACAAAAACGATATACTGTGGATCTATTTTATATCTGAATTTTTTAAAGTGTTAATATGCAGATTTTTTCCTATTCAAATGTGTCTCGTACTTTCCAAATAAACGTTTCTCACGTTTACCCTTGCGCGCACATGTCACGTCGCTTTGCTTCTGATTACAAATTTCTGAACCACTCATCTTAGCCCCTCTGGGAATTTTGGTAATTTTGGATATTTGTACGAGCTGAGTAGCTCAGGCCGTTGATGCGCTGGTCTTCTGACTTCAACTTGGCAGATTCAATCCTGGCTCAATCCGGTGGTATTTGAAGGTACTCAAATACGTCATCCTCGTGTCGGTAGATTTACTGGCACTTCAAAGAACTCCTGCTTGACTAATTTCCGGTACTTCGGCTTCTCTGAACACCGTAAACGTACTTAGTGGGACGTAGAGCTGTTATTATTATTATTATTATTATTATTATTATTATTATTATTATTATTATTATTATTATTATTATTATTATTATTATTATTGTATTTCTACGATCTCTGGCATGATGATCTAACTTTCTAGGGTGCCAGTAAGTGCCTCATTACTTCATGTCAATTTCCATTTTATTTCTTTATATATCGCTACATTTCTACTCCCTTTTAGCAGCGTATATAAATAACAACCCATTAGTCGATGTCACTCAATGCACAGAGGTGCCTCAAGAAGTCTCAGGCTTGTCACAGCGACTACTGCCCAGCCAGAGTATGTTAGGGTGACACATTGCCAGTGCGACAATGTTTCTCGACGACAGTTGACTTTAATATCAAACACTTTCACAGTTACACTCAGGAATTTGGGTGAAAACCGTGACAACACAAAGACAGGATTAAGGCCGCGATGAGGGTCGAAACAGGTATCGATGGTTCATGTGTACTAAAACTACCCCTTTACTAAAGGTGGGCTGAAATGCACTAACACTAACAAGAATCAGAAAAAGTGTTAAAAACAATCGTGTGGCTTCAACTACTGACTAGAGGCAATTGGATTTTACACCATCTAACCAGCGTTCATGTCAATTAGGTGTCCCGTTTTCCTCTACCTGAGATCAGAATATGAACGACCAATGTCCTACCTTATGATTAAATATTATCGACTAAACACCAAATATTTCTTCAGAAATCTTTCACATACCGATGTCGTAAGATAGGGAGTGGTAAATGGAGAGCTTTCCACCTTTAGAATATCCGACTACCTTTCTTGGATTTGAATTCGCTACCTTGGGATCCACAGGTCAACATTTACTATTGATCCACAGAAGGAGGTAGAAGTATTAGAATCATGCACTGAAACTGTAAAATATCGTGGTAGACTATTTAGTTGATTTCAAAAGTAGGCCTACGTGAAGGTGAAGTTTGGAAAGTATGAGATCATTGTTAGTACATATCCAAGTTTACACCTAAAGTAAAGTAAAACGCACTTTCAGGACCAAAGGGAAGGATTCCTAACTCACTACTTCCTCTCAGTTGTTCTACGGAAATTACATGCAGCATATTTCTCTCACATTTCGTAATACAAGTAAAATATCAATGAAATGAAAATAATTGTTACTCCCTGTGAAAAAAGTTACGTTATGTATTTTGTGAAAATTATTGTTTTATAAAAATACTTTCCACCTCAGAGATCATCGATGTTAACTCCTGTCTAAATATATGTATGTTTGATCGTGTAGCACGTGTACACGGCAAGACATACGTTTATGAAACTTGGCATATATTTTAAAATTTTTAAGTGTTGGACCGACTGGCATTGCGGTATTCCAAGGAGAATGGTGGTCTAAGAGACGGGGCGGGGCTGTCTAAATGTTTTCTGCTAATATTTTGGTTACGCTCGGATTTATTTAGAATTGTTTCATACAAAACATTAATTTTATATAATTTTTGACGTACTATGTACCGTAAAGGGAGACTTCCGAATAAGACAGGAACTCGTACAGTTGTTAACTTTGAACCTGTGGTCTTCGGATCCGGAAGCCGACACTATTACTAATTCTCTGAGGGAAATCATGGAATATGTCGACGATAACGTTACATTAGCTGGCTATTTTTAAAATGTATTTTACTCCCACTCATTTCGACTAGATGATATTACTGTTGTAAGAAAAGTTCAACTGTAGGTACGGAAGAAGGTGTAATATATATTCATAAGACTGATATACGCCATTTTTTGTTATTTTTACGATGAACCTGATTATAAAGTATGAGTCATTTCTTGATCATATTAGACCAATGCTGGCCATAACTACGTCCCACAGAGATGAATGCGACTTCTTTGTCTTGAGTCTTGGTTTTCATATTTACAATTTTTGGAATACAAAAATGTGACGTTAGTGTTATAACTTATTGAAAGTATGATTACGCTCATTTATTTCCCTTAACAGCATTATGGCTGTTATGTCTCCCTGTATATATCTTCATCTCTGAGAATACTACACGCACAGACACCGTTGGGGACATATCTATTAGTATAATGTAGTCCCAGAACATAGTAAACCATGATAAATAGCGCTACATCTCCAAGGAGGGCGTCTCTCCTTTGAAAATCGAAGCTAAATTATACACGTATCAACGTGGATTTTAAAGGAATAATTCTCGATATGTAGGAAAAAAGGTATGCCTCAAAATATTTTCCTGGGATGAGAGCGTCAAGCATTCAAATACCTACTTCCTACAGTGCGAAGGTACTTGATCAAAATACATGTTTAGAAATGGACACAACCAATATATATAATTTCAGTATTTATGTTTTCCTTTATTACGGTTTTTGTTAGAGTTGGAAAATTAGCATTAGTGAACTTGTGTAAATTTTCCCTATCGAACGATAATTCTGTTTGAGAAACATAACCTACACAGATTATTTATATGATATTGCTTCACAGCAAACAAAATATTCTAAATATTAAGTTCTAGGCACAGATTCAAAATACATAAATAAAGTTGTTTACTAACACGCAATCAAATGAATGTGAATACTGACTGCGGAAAGTAACTAAAATAGACATGTGTTTATTTACGCTATCAGGAGGGATGGTGACCTTCGATGTTAGGCCCCTTAAAACACCAAGCAAGCAACTCTATCAGAATGATGCATTAGTAATAATTGCGCACTTTTTGGCCTGGTGCTATCTTCTAAAATACTGCACCTATCTTATGATATATAATCATTAATAACGATAAATTTATTACGTGAATTAAGATGTACATCTGTTGTTCATCTATTCCCAACAGGGTGGGTTCAATTCCAGCTGTGACCAAGATTGTCTGAGGGAGTTTAAATGCAACAAATGCGTGTTGTTCGCTTTCGGGAAGTTGAAAATCTCCTCTAGGGCAACATTACGAATGGATTGTGTCAGTTAACATCTGTATTAATTGAAAGGATATTGCAGAATTATTATTATTATTATTATTATTATTATTATTATTATTATTATTATTATTATTATTATTATTATTATTATTATTATTATTATTATTATTATTATTATTATTATTAAAGGTTATACCGTATTAAAACAGAAAGCAGAAAATTAGGCATGCAGGGACACCTCGTGCCGGTAATTGTGGTCAGTACTGAAATTTGTTACTACTTACAGTAGAGAGGGATAAACAGGTTACGCTGTTTCATTTTCTGATATCTCACCCACTTTGTATTCGTGTTGTCATTTAATAACCATAGTGGTAATGGATGTCGAATTTCGAAACTGCAACCGAGATGATGACTCAAGAAATATGTAAATAGGTAAATAGGTAAATTAATTTGTTTTACCCTATGATCCTAAATACGAGGATGAATTCTAAAATACTGTATATTCGAATATCGTTCTGAAAATTCTTTCAGTATTAGCGTTTTTTAATATGTGCTAGGGTATTCATTGATCAAAAACTTTCGAGACCTAGAGGATTTGTTTTCAAACGACATTCTATGGCTTTTACAGAACCAACAAAAGGAAGAATCGTCATAATATAATTGCAAAAGGACTATGTTCAAATTTCCTGTGGCATAGAATATGGTGATCTCCTGTATCATACCATACAACCCTGTGTTCAAGAACAAGTTATCGTGTTGCAGATTTATCCGCAGTTGGCGAAAGTGATCCAGTCAGAAACACTTACACATACGGGAAGCTAGTATACCATCTGGTCAGGGTGTAGATATTCTTGTCCTAAAGGAATAAGCAACTTGATATCAACACAAATCAGGTGTGACTGAGTGCCCCAAGAACGTTCTGAAACACGAGGTAAACACTTGAAAAATCCGACCATTGTGTGGAAGAGAGTTTTCTCACGGAAGTATATATCTTAGATAATTTGTCAGGAAAGTTAGCTCATAGGGCTGCAGGATATCGTAAGTGTGTTAATGTGCAGACAGTTTGGTATCTTTGTATCGTTAACAGTGACGAACGAGAAACATATACACTGCCTGAGAAAAAGAAAGGAAGCACCCAGAATAAATGGTCGGATGTCAATATGACTTCGTACATGTACACACAATCGGCGGGTAGTAAATAATCAGAGTTGCAATTCTCCGCAACAGGTAAAATGCCCACAAGAGCGCATTAGTGTTTTTCGTGTTTAGTATTGTTACTAGCCCTGTTAGGGTATAATAGGAGTGATAACAGCGTCAGATACTGAGTGATCACTGCGAAATACACGGAGATGCCGCGTACTAAAGTGAAACAGCATTATCACCACCTTGCAGTGTTTGAAAGGGTTCTCCATTTGACCGGCGGGTCCAATCGTGCAATATCCGGATTTGTGGGGCATTCGCCGATGTTGTACTGCATGGGAACATGAGGGCAGACATGCTCGTTGTCAAGATTCCGGTCGACGACGTCTGACCACCACAAGGGAAGATCGCCATATTGTGCACCAAGTTCCTAATAACCCCTTCACACCTGTGTTTGCCATCGCAGAACAAGTAATAGACATCCTGTAACATTCTGTGGCAACCTGCTCCATTGGTCGGAGACTAGCAGCTGCTGGACTAGGGAATTATAGTCCCAGCGTACGCTGTCACTAACACCACAACACAAACGGCTGCGTTTTGAGTGGTGCCGTGTCTGAGAAACATGGACTGTTGCTGAATGGTATCGCATTATGTTCAGCGGTGAATCGCGGTTCTGCACTTCCCCGGATGACCATCATCTGCGAGTATGGTGCCGACCTAGGGAGAGATCCAATTCTTCCAATAGTTTGGAGAAGAAAATCAGTGCTACTCGTGGCATCGGGGTGTGGGAGTCACAGGATATGACTTCAGGTCAAGGCTGGTAGAAACTGTGGGAACTCTGATGGCACAACGGTACGTCAGAGACGACAGACCTCTCATGCGACAGTTCGTGGTGCCATTTTTCAATGGGACAATGCCCGTCCACACACAGCACGTATCTCTATGAAGTGTCTGGGTGATGTTGAGGTATTCCCGAGGCCAGCAATATTCCCAGATCTGTCCCCGATATTACATGTGTGGGACCAACTCGGAAGTCAACTGCGTACAATTGCCAGTATCAAGGACCAGTTACAACAGTTGTGGGCCAGCTTGCCACAGGAGGGTATATAAGGGCTTTATGACACTCTTCCTAGCCGAAGCAGAGCATGCATCCAGGTCAGAAGGGGTGCAAGGTCACACTGATAAGCGGTCTCGTACTGCCTAGTTCTTTAACTCGATTTTTTTAATCACTGAAAATCATCACATATTCCCTCAACACGTGAAGTTCCATTTTCTTTGTTCTCCACCCCTGAGTGCTTCAGTTGTTTTAATTCTTTTAGCAGACGGTGTATTATGAAAGCTCCTCATACCAACAAACCAGTAGCAGCAGACATGTGTTGTTGTGCAATGAGGCGGAGGTTATATAGATCACTCACTGGCTCACTGGGCTGAACTCAGTGGCTAAACGAAAGCGAAGATGAATATCGAGAGAAATTCCCGGATTTGTTGGCCGTATTCGGATTGAGTTTCCAATTCCCAACGTTACTCTGGAAAGTAAGCCCGCCAGTTTCTATAATCTGCTCCCTCTAAAGGTCTGTGGAACACATCGGCGGTAGTGAACTCCCTGAGTGTGGAACGGATGTGTTTACCCAGCATCGGACACTCAGGTCGGTTTTAAATCCAGTTCAAAAATCAAATCAAAATCTCTTTATTTGCAAATGAGGTGTCTACCTCGGTGGCAAATGGTACACTAAAATACATTATTGTCAAGCACTAAATTTTAAATTAACAGGAGACGAAGAAAATTTTCCTAGAATACAATATTATACAATTTACGCTAATAATTTTTTCTATTAAACACACACATCATCCTTAATAAATTTATATTGTTTACAAAATTCTACTTATAATATCTTACAAACATAGTCAACTCATATACAGTACGGTATGTGAAATTACTTCTAATAATACTATACAACTGGTATAAGATTAAAATTAACACTGAATTTATTTACATATTTATATTTTACCCATTTTGGAACCTAAATAGCATAACGACCTGCTGCGTCTTAACCAGAGCCCCTTTTGCCACCACTTTTCAGAGTTCCTGAAGGGCCTTCACAGCTACCGTAGCGGTCCCAGGGCCCTCGAAGTCCCCACTGTACTTCACCCCTACAGGCAGTCCCCTACTTGGGCTGTCCAAACTCCTTTGACCAGGGGATGGAATTAATTTAATCACACACATTTATTATTTACAATATCCTGCACTGGTCGAATGCCCTCTAACATTTAATTTATTATCTCTGTTGTTGTTTATTCTCTTCTTGAATATCTGTACAGATTTTGGAAAAGGATCAAACACTACCCCTGGTAAACTCTTCCACTCCTTCACGCCCTTCCCAATGAAGGAAAATTTACCCCAATCGCTTCTGCTAAAATTCCTTCTAATTTTGTACTTGTGGTCAGTTCTACCAATATAATTATTTTCCAACTGAAGCCTCTCACGGATACCTCCCCATGCTTCTTCTCCTGTATAGGCTCTATATAATCCTATAAGTCAGTTGGATCGCGCGGATCCAAATTGTATTTTCATCCTGAGAAAGGAATCGCCCCTTAATTCCTGCTTCGGAGAAGAAACGTATGCGAAGATAGTTTTTGAACCTTCTTCTTCTAATATAAATATTATGGATAACTGATATATAAATATAAATATATGTTCTTGGACACAATAATTGCACCTTCTATTTTAGACAGATAATGGAGACGAGCGTTGTTGCTATTGAGAAGACACATTCATGGTGTGGTGTGGTCATACTAAAGCCATGCCTCGTCAGCATAGCAACACTTCTTTCAGAATTTTTCCTTAGTTGCAGAGACTATCGTTGCCACTTATTTATTTAATTTCGGTGTAGACTGACGCTACGGAAATGTTTGCACAGAACAAGCTTCAGTCACAACACTAGATGCGAACACGGTGGGTCGGGTTTAGCCACAGAGGCCACTATACCCATGCATTCTCGACCGCTATTACGTCTCTAACTTGCCCACAGAGGGTGTGTGAGCTGAAGCGACAAATACAATGTTATGTGCAGAGGTGAGAGGACCACTAGTCCACTTAAATAGGCAAGATAGGATTCTGATCCGCTGTTTTTACAGGTTACTAGTGTATGTTTTTTTTCTATAGGCCTATTCATTGAGACGCAGGTCTGAAAGCCTAAGCTGCTATGCAAAGTATCGTACATTTGTCTATTTTAAGCATCTACGAAAAATTATTAGACATTCTTTTAGGAGTCGTTTCTACGTAGCACCAACACAGATAGGTTTATGGCGACGATGGGATACGAAAAGCCTAGGAGGGGGAGGAAGCATCCGTGGCCTAAATAAAGGTCTGCCTGGTGTGAAAATGGGAAAGCACGGAAAACCATCCTTAGGGCTGCCGACAGTGGGTTTCGAACCCAGTATCTTCCGGATGCAAGATTATTAGACTAACAATATATTGCATTTAGGAGATATTCTGCGTGTAATGCTTACTTACAGATAGTTTGACAACGAAATAAATTAGAAACAGCCGGGCTGAGTGGCTCAGACGGTTGAGGCGCTGGCCTTCTGACCCCAACTTGGCAGGTTCGATCCTGGCTCAGTCCGGTGGTATTTGAAGGTGCTCAAATACGTCAGCCTCGTGTCGGTAGATTTACTGGCACGTAAAAGAACTCCTGCGGGACTAAATTCCGGCACCTCTGCGTCTCAGAAAACTGTAAAAGAGTAGTTAGTGGGACGTAAAACAAATAACATTATTATTATTAAATTAGAAACAGAAGATGAATATCAAGAACTACTAAAATACAGCAAATGGATGAAGACGAAATATTACAATAAATGTTTCTGGTATCCTATTTAAAGTATTCGATGTCTCTGGATGGCGTGAAAGAAACTGTTGGATCAGTTTGTGGCTGCCTGACAGCCAAATGATCTTCCATACTGTTGCTCTGTTGAAGTCGTCTTCCGTATATGAGTACTTTTATGTACCTAGTTTTTCTCAGTAGAGTCGTAAGAGCTTCGATTCACGAGCCTCTTCATCATCAGAAGGGTGTTCATCGCCCACATCCACGATTTCCAAACTATGTTGCACCACTGGGGTAGGTGATGTGCTCTGCTGGGGTTACAGTAGCACGGAACTCGTGTCATGGAGCTCGTCACCTTTACTTTAAGACGCTCACTGTACGCCTTTTGACGCTCGATATTTTTGGACAGCTCGGAACTTTGACAAACCGCGCTCTCTCGATTAAATTTTCTATAATTTTGAAGCCAATCATTGTCCACATTCCACGATATGTTGCGGAAAAATAGCATTCTTCACATCGCATTTTTTTTTTCAAATGATCATTATCTGGTTTTTGTGTCGCTATATACTTGTAGTACTCGGTGAGACAAATAAAATGACACCATGCTTCATGTACTACTATGCTGGAGTTCAAATCTACAGTAACTGTTAGCCACATGGCAGCGCGAATTTATTACCTTGATATCGCGGTAACCTATGATACTATAAACAGTTCAGACTCTTGCTGCTTGGTTGGTCCTTCATTTTGAATGAGATATCGAACACTTGTCATACGTGTTATGTAGAAATTACTTCGTTGTAATACTTTCATAATTTTGGAACGCTCTCCAACCCATGTACGGTTTCGAAATTGTACACGTATTCTACGCCAAAAAATATTCCTACGTTAAGTACTTCATGAAGATAAAGAATATGTGCACTCAACTGCACATTAATTGGCCGTCTCGGAATATCACTTGGTTCCAAAATCCTCTTGTCTGAATTAGGATGAACATATTGTGCAAGTTGAAGGATTCCAAGTGGCACGGCCACCAGCTACCCACAGTTTGCGAATATCCTTGCGTTTCGAGAATATATAAAATTAAATATTTCTTTGCCGGCCAATTTTATATGTTGAGTGTACATAGTTACCGGCCCCGTGGTGTAGGGTTAACGTGCCTGCCTCTTACCCGTAGACCCCGGGTTCGATTTCCGGCCAGGCCAGGGATTTTTACCTGCAGCTCAGAGCTGGTTCGAGGTCCATTCAGCCTACATGATTAGAACTGAGGAGCTATCTGACGGTGAGATAGCGGCCCCGGTCTAGAAAGCCAAGAATAATGGCCGAGAGGATTCGTCGTGCTGACCACACGACACCTAGTCATCTTCAGGCCTTCGGGTTGAGCAGCGGACAATTGTTAGGCCAAGACCCTTCAAGGGCTGTAGTGCCATGGGGTTTGGTTTGGTTTGGTTTGTACATAGTTTTGGCCTATAAAGAGCTAGGGAAACGCAACTGGTTATATCTCACCAAAACTTATATATTTTAATAAGTATAAATATACTCTCCACAAATGGTGCACTCTTCGCAACAAATTAAGATATATTATTCTCTCACAACAAAACAGCATAATCCGTAATGTATTGGACGTGATCAACGCTAGTTATAATAAGTAATCATGTAATTAATTAATTTTATAATTATACTAAATGTGATTCCAGTTGGTAGCCAGAAGAAATTTGTTGAACAGTCGCGATTATAACTCTGGATATGACGAAGTATAGATTTCAAACAGTAAAAGTTCCCGTGCATGTGTTACTATCATTGAATAAAGTCACAGTGTATTTATGATACAGGTTCAAAACATACATTCATTATCAATGATTGATCTTCATTCAAAACTCCTACTCCGCAGTATCATTGCAGCTCGCTTTCTTGCACATGAGGGACGCAGATGTTGTTGACATATTTGAAATTACAAACATGCATGGGCAGTATTCCATTTTTTTCTTGTTTAGGAATAGGCAATATTTTAGTGGGTATTTCCTTTTTTGTTTTTCCTGCCGTGGTGCGTGAAACTAGCATTGATCACGTCCAATACATTACGGATTATGCTGTTTTGTTGGGAGGAAATAAAATATCTTTATTTGTTGCGAAGAGTGCACCATTTGGGGAGAGTTGCTGTCAGCATTTGCCGGCGAAATGTTTCGCGTGATGGAGTGGGAAGGGTGGAAATTGGCTCATATCACAACATCGCTCAGTGTCGACCATGCTATATACCACATGGAAAAACAAGACGAAAAACGTGGTAGACCAGGGATATAAGACGAGAAACATAAACTACACGACGAATCGCTTAAATAAAACAAGATATGTGCACTTCTTTTAGAAGGAATAATCTGGAACAGAAGAAGGCATGATTTAACATTCTTTCAAACGCACTGCCAGATTAACAAAAGAGTTATTTTATTTATTCATTTGTTTACTTATTTATTTATTAATTAATTTAATTTATTTGCTTGCCTGAATTTGCTTGGTGTAGCTTAAGTTACGAAGCATTATCTTATCTGAACAATAAGATAAAGATAAAGATAAAGATAAAGATAAAGATAAATATAAATATAAAGATAAAGATGAAGATAAAGATAAAGATAAAGATACCACTAACATTTATTAGAAAATAGTAATAAAAGTATCCTCCAAAATAGTAACAATTCTTCCCGGAATTCTCCTCATTTTCGTAGGGTCGTATGTGTAATGTATGTATGCACGAATTGGTTCAGTTTTATGGCAGGATGCCGTTCCTGACTCCAAGCATATGTCAAGGGACATAATCACTGATGTATGTTAGTAGTGCGATGTGCTGTGTTTAGATGAAGACGTGTATTGAGACGAACAGCGACATAGAGTCCCAGTGCCACGCGAATTAACGCTACAAAATTCAAATCCGCGACCTGGCCGGGAATCGAATCCAGGGTATTCTGTCCTGAAAGGCCCTACGCTGCCCATTCAGAGAAGGAGCCAGTCTATAAAATAATACTAATTATATTACAAATTTTAATCATAATCAAAATGAAAAACATCTTCAAAACTCGTATAGCCTCCTCTGCATTTTGTTTTGACGCCATTTAGGTTTCCTGCACGCCAATTTCGGCGTTCTGTTTTACTCTACCAGATGGCAGAGTAAATCACATCTCTGTTGGGTGATCTAGGCTGAAATTTAATTAATTTTGTCTGTTAAAACCAAATGTGCAACAAGAGATTATGTTGTTGTTGTTGTTGTTGTTGGTTTAGTCGTCAGTCTGTAGACTGGTGTTTTGTAGCATCCATGCCATCCTATCCTGTCATATGCTTTTTCAACTCAACGTGACTATTTCATTCTACATCTGTGGCTCCATGGCTCTATGGTCAGCGTTTTGGTCTTCAAACATCGGGCCCCGGGTTCGATTCTCCTTATCACGGAGACTGTGTGTGTATATGTGTCTGTGTCCAACATTTCTATAACACATATGCCGCACACAACACTATCCTCCAACACACTATCAAATTTTTCCATCAGCCAAACAACCGGAGCCTCTGCTTTAAAAGATAATTAGTATATTTTCCTACATCTTCTCTAATTTGTTTTTCATTTTAATTCCCAGACTTCAACATGGCATTCTAAACACCAACATTCCTCTCATACACAAAATGAACACCAATCTATCACTTCATCCGGCCAAATTTCAGCAAAACTCTTCTCTCTCATCTATTTTGGTTTAGTATATCGACATTTGTGAATCTGTCTACTCACCTCGTCTTCAAATTTTCCTCTAACTACACTATTTTAAAGGCATCTACTCTCTTTTCTAATGGTGTTGATGATTAGTGGGGCCTAACATCTAGTTCACCATGCCATATTTCCACTTCTCTTATTTCTCAGCACCAGTTACCGTGTACATTTTATTTTCATGCACTGCTAAACACCTCACATACATCTTCAGAAACAAATAGTCTATCAAATACGCAGTTCATACTTGAGATGAGCAAATGTCATTTCGTAAGATACCATCCTTACTTGTGCAAGCAATTGGAAATTTTCATAGAATGGTTACTGAATATATATTATTTGCTCTACACTTCCTCCATTTTCATTAGACGCAAGTAGAGAAGAGAATTTAAGAAGTTAAGAGGAAGGGAAGAAATAGCGATTGTACCACTTACAAGGCGATGATATGCAGGATGATATCTATAAGTGTTGTTCAAAGTAATGAAGAATGGCAAACTCGCAGCAATGCAAATAACTGAAGGGACAGCCAAGAGGTAACAGCACTGCTTGTTTTGGAGTCTGTAGTAACAGTTCAGAACGTGGTCAGGCTCAGACGCGCGTCCGCTAATTAGAGGAAAGAGATGAAGCAATTTTCGTGTACCCATTAGCGCATAGGGTTGCCATAAGGACAGGGTAAATATGTAATTTGCAAACAGGTCTATGAGAGTCAAATTATGACCAAGAGATGCCGGAAAAGCCTTTTCTTGCTGTGTTTATACAGCGCTACGTAATTATTGTCTCAGTTTCATACATACTTTATCACTCTTATGACAACGCACTTAAATTTCAAGTGCTGTCAATAAATATGCAAAAATTGGATAAAGGTTTTGTTTACGTACATTTTTTCTGTACAAAATTGAGTTTATTTGGTTTCATATTTGTGTTTATATTCAAGACACTTCCATAATATTCTGTGAAAAAGTGTATGTAAAATATTGCCTAAATTAGCTGAACTATGATGACATACATTTTAGTTGCCATATGGACAAGCTAGGCGAGTATGCGCAGTGATGTAGATCTATTATTGTTTCGTTAGGAGAGTGAGACGGGGAAGGCGAGGGAGTGGGACGGATGGTAAGTTCTATTTCATAAATGTTTTTCAGAAAACTCCAATTTTGTACAAAAAATTTGTAATGATCAGAAAACGTTCCTACTAGAATTCTGAAGAGAAGTAGTGCAATTACTTCATGCAAGAGCCTAGCGACTTTCTCAAAAAGTATGTACAGTAAAATGATGAAAGTGATTTGTATTATTTTCTCTAATGCCCCAGAATACAAATCGAGCTGAAAAATATATAAACGTCAATCTAAAAAAAATACGCTTAAAGATTTTATTGCTTACATCCTATAAATGGTGATATATTTTCAGTTCTTGTACAAAATAAGATTCCCTGACCGGAAAACCTGCCTCGAATTGTATCTTCCTGTGCTCCACGGTAACGCACGTTAACACGTTCCCAACGCAGCAGTGAATATCTGAGCTGTTCTCGCTGGGGTCTTGGCGATTTCCCACATTACAGCCAATATCTGTCCTATTGCGATCGTCGCGTCTTTGATCTCCTGAAGAAAGCCCTGAAGAGAAATCATTTTTCCACTAATCGAGCTGTTTCTGATCGTGTGGGTGAGTGGTTAAACATGCACCCAGTTTCCTTCACCGTGGAGGGTATAGACAAACTTCTTCGGCGCTGGGAATGTTGTCTGAATTGGGGAAGTGATTATCTAGAGACTTTCTGAAACTCTCATGAGACGGGCTGAGTGGCTCAGACAGTTGAGGCGCCGGCCTTCTGAATCCAACTTTGCAGGTTCGATCCTGGCTCAGTCCAGTGGCATCTGAAGGTGCTCAAATACGTCAGCGTCGTACTGGCACCTAAAAGAACTCCAGAATTCCAGCACCTCAGCCTCTCTAAAAACCGAGTAGTTAGTGGGACGTAGAAACAATAAAATTAATGAATTAATAAACTTTGATCAGTCTGTTGTGAAATAATGCATATTGGCCAATACATACACCGTTCATTTCTAGACATCTCTCATGGCACTACAGCCCTTGAAGGGCCTTGGCCTACCAAGCAACCGCTGCTCAGCCCGAAGGGCTGCAGATAACCAGGTGTCGTGTGGTCAGCACGACGAATACCCTCGGCCGTTATTCTTGGCTTTTTAGACCGGGGCCGCTATCTCACCGTCAGATAGCTCCTCAGTTATAATCACGTAGGCTGAGTGGACATCGAACCAGCCCTCAGGTCCAGGTAAAAGTCCCTGACCTGGCCGGAATCGAACCCCGGGCCTCCGGGTAAGAGGCAAGTACGCTAGCCCTACACCACGGGGCCGGTACATACTTTATTTGAACAACCCTTATGTCGTCTTTGCGCCTGCAAAGCCACTATGCTTTTTTTATTTTTTTATTAGAACTTTGGCCGGTAAGGTTCTGTCATCTAAGATTCAATATTGTGCGAATATTGTTAAGGGATAATTCTCTATCTTCATAATATGGTATATGTGCAGCGGGTCAGTATTTCTCCAAAACATTTATCACATAGCGGTTTTCGCAAGCACAACGACAATACCGGTATACAACGATACCAATACACCACAAGTTAAGCCACAGATACAGGGAAACACACATTTAAATATAATCCTTTGTAGAAAAAACTGCACATCACAAACGAACCACATTTGTACAATGAAAGTTCCCATACAGTTTCGGCATAATAGTTCGACTCGTTGGCTGAACGATCAGCATACTAGCCTTCGGTTCAGAGGGTCCCGGGTTCGATTCCCGGCCGGGTCGGGGATTTTAATCTTAACTGGTTAATTCCAATGGCACGAGGGCTGGGTGTATGTGTTGTCTTCTTCATCATTTCACCCTCATCACGACGCGCAGGTCGCCTACGGGAGTCAAATCAAAAGACCTGCACCTGGCGAGCCGAACCCGTCCTGGGATATCCCGGCACTGAAAGCCATACGACATTTCATTTCATCGGCATAATCTGATGCGAGTCTCTTTTGTGTTTAACGTTGATTGCTCGCGAGGAAGTGCCGCTAGGGGGCGTAATTGTTCCTAGGTCACTTACAGCTTCAGGACGCACAATAAGGCCTTAGTAAGTGTGTGAACAGCGTAAGCCACAGAACTAAGTTGACTACACCTACAGTCCGACCGCACGTTGCCTTTGACAAGCTAGATGAATTTGAGAAAGACCACACCTTCAGAGTAAGAGAGAAAGGTTGCACATTTCGACATACTGTTCGCCACTTAGACCGTTTGGACTATACTGTGTGTTGGTGTTGGACGCAGCGGGTGTACCAAGTGCACCCTACGGGTCAGGGTGACCACAGTATTTTTCCCAACTAGTCAGTTACATATCTCAGGGTATTCATGAATCCAGAAAAATGGTTAATTTTTCTATGTTTTGGTTTAACGTGCGTTCAAAGAGAAAATAATGACACCATATGCGGTCCAGCATTACGTAATTCAACGCTCAGTAGTGGATTTCGCGTACGCACACTTCAGTCAACCTTTCGACAAACACATCTGCATAACGAGAACCTTACTCACTAAGTATAAGTACAGACTACCATTACAAATGAAAACTCATTCCATTCTATAAAAAATCAATCAAGAAACACATTTATTAAATTATCAAGACTTGCGAAAGAAATGGTTAATGCCAAATATTGCTCATGATCTTTCAATTGTCAACCTAATAAATAAATATTCTAATTCCTAAATCAAATATTCTAAGTCAGCGCTGGCTTATTCCTAAACTAAGTTTTCATATCTTAACATTCTGAGTCGCGTATTTCTGAAATGAATTGTTGCTTTGTTTCATTTTCCTATTAAAATTTACATCTGGTCATTTAAGTATACAGTTTATCATAGTCTTCTGATCACGGTCAAAATTCGGTATATCAGTAAATTATTCCATCACTCACGGTGTTAATTATACACCCTCATCAAAAATACAATCATTACATTGTTCAAATTATCGTGGAAATGAACTGAATATGAATAAAAGTGTTCTGAATACTAATATCAGAGACCTAAGTTACATTGAAAATTATCTGAGTTCGTTGGTGCAGACTACAGTGAAGAAAATGAAATATTGAATGACGCACTAAGCTTCTCGGTCCAATTGCCACTTAAGTATGGCTCCTAGCTAAATATTCGGTCTAATAATATTTCAGAATAACAAAGCATCGATGATATCCTACGTAAATCTCAAATAATTTCCCTACTCTAGCTATATAATTTCTTATGTAACGTATTCCAGTTCAATATGCACGTAGCCAATAAGCATTTTTTCATATATGGATGTGCAAGTGCCTACATTAAGATATTTCAACACTACATTACCATACTAGTTACATCCTAGTTTGATCTTCCACGCCATTAACATTCATTCAGAATACGACACAGTCATGCATTCATATACCCATCACCGGTTGTTATAATAGTCAAACCACTTTCACACTTCATTAAAATATGCGTAATTTGATTGTCCATACCTTGCTATAGTTCCTCCCTGGGGCATACTTATATTCCGTAGTCGCTTTACTTGTGATCCTATATCGCACATTATATATATATATATATATATATATATATATATATATATATATATATACGTTTTACTTCCTGTTAATCTGCGCAATAATACAATTAAAGTATCATATATACTTCACTATTTCATTACTAACCTTCGTTTCAACCCATATTTAATTCATTTAACATCTATAATTATCGCGTTTAACCTCCAATATTAATTAAACACAACGATACGTATCACTCCAATAGCGCAGAATTCGTACCTCAAAACGCATTTTGTCATACAATTTAACATATAACCCCAAATTCAATATCTATATTTTTTTTAAATATAAAAACACAGCAAAGAGTATGGTAATTTAACTTAACCAATTCAAACGTGCGTCCCTCTGTGACGTAAACTGGGTTTGACTGGTGTTACATCATTCATGGATCTTTCTAACTAACCGGGATTCTATGAAACATATGTTACACTACGTCACACTTTTAAATCGTATTCTTACTTCCTTGGATAAGATGATATAACAAATACGTTACCAACCTGTCACGAGATATCGTCTTAAATATTTCACACTGCACTTTCTTGTATTCACTTCACACTTAATTATCACACGTTTAGGCTATTCAGATCTATTGCACATACTGGTAATACACTATATAAGAAATTATACTACTTAATACTATTACTTAGCTCGCCATTCAATATCTCGGACCATAGTTGCTCTTCGGTCTGGTCACAGGCTTTGGATTGAGAACTGGGCAGGTTCTCCATCACTGGTATCTCGGGTAGAGTGACCTCCTCCACAGGGGTCGGGTGGTTTTAACTGCCAGGATGACATCTCCCTCCAGGTTGGTCTATGCCGATTTAGCAAGCCATTATCTGTTCAGGAACACAGTAGACAATATCCATCGATACTGGAAAATGTGAATTCATCATGGTTCTGCGAAGTATATATATATTTTTATAATGATTGCCTCTTTATTTAGGCTATCGTTGCTATTATTTCCACTTAATATAGCTCAATTTCAATCTCTCGCGACTCAATCAACTTCTTGTTTCCGAACGATTTTGTGTCTAAGTATTTTGACGACCTTTTCGAAATTTCTGGATTTTATTTCTTCTTTACTGTATTTCAACGTTTATCTCTTCGTTTTCTTCAATATTACCGACCTCTGAGCTTAAAATTCACGTTAGATACTGCAAATCTTGCTAATTTTTTTAGAGCGATGTTCAGGAAGTCTTATCCTTACGAGGTCAATTTTTAAAGTCAGTTTTCATAATAATCCGATTGACCCTTCTTATTTTTTAAAAACAATTCTATCGATTCTACACCATTGTACACCGCCTTCATAGTGGTAGGTTTTAGTCATGGCCTTCTGACATATATAAGTATCGATATCCTACTACACATTTCTTTGCCTTGGCTGGCCTCTATCTTCCGTAGGCGCCATTTTGTAATACGTCCAGTAAATGCATCGGGTACACAAGGCACACAAAAGTGTTCAGAAGGCTCTGGTAAAACCGGGCAGACATCGAGCTGTGTGGATCGTTTCATCATGCCGCAGGCACTAAGCGCACGACCGGCGTCCTTGCGTACCAACCAGAGGCATGTTACGGCAGGTGGAGATATCCCTGTACCCGCTAGCACCACATCCAGGCAGCTATCAGAGCAAGATCTGTCGCTCATGGCGTCCCTTATGACTTCTGACCTTACTCGAGAGGAACAGAGCTGTATTTCTCGATTTCCGCTTAATTTTGTACTTTTTACATGTATATGTTATATTTTGGCATACGTATAGGAAAGATGCAACCATGACATTGGACACCCACATTGACATGACCAGTGGCCATATATTCGCCAAATGTTACGATTCTAGTATCACATGGGTATCGAAAGTATAATGAGTAACTGAATCTAACCCATAAATATAGGAAATACGATAAAATGTCATAGGACCAACCATGTAGAACACTGAACGAGGTGTCTGATGGTGAAGTCCGTTTGTAGACATAATTTAATATAATCTTACTCACTGCATTTACAGTAATTTACGGAGAGAGTCGTATACAATGTAGAATACCGTAGCGAAACACGGGTACATTTCCTAGTCTTCCTATGAATACCAACTCCATATGATTACCATGGCGTCATATGCACCTGATGAGTGAGTAGAATCCAATTACATAGTTTGGTTGAAACACGTCCAGCAGTTTTCCACTTTTAGAAATATACAAACAGATAGATAACCAGACAGTAAGACAGACAAACTGACAGACAGACAGATAGACATACTGACACCAAAGGTAAAAGTTTTACCTCATGTTACCTCGACATTCAAATACATTAAGTGGGGGTCATTTTAAAGCTGAGAGAAATATGATGCATCCTCTGATTTTCTCCTGTTATGGATTCTTCAAATAGTCCGACTCATTGGCTGAATGGTCAGCGTTGAGGCCTTCGGTTCATAGGGTCCTGTGTTCGATTTCCGGATGGGTTTTGGATTTTTATTGCTAGTAGCTTTACGTCGCACCGACACAGATAGGTCTTATGGCGACGATGGGATAGGAAATGCCTAGGAGTTGGAAGTAAGCTGCTGTGGCCTTAATTAAGGTACAGCCCTAGCATTTGCCTGGTGTGAAAAATGAGAAACCACGGAAAACCATCTTCAGGGCTGCCGACAGTGGGATTCGAACCCACTATCTCCCGGATGCAAGCTCACAGCCGCGCGCCCTTGGCCGCAGGGCCAACTCGCCCAGTGGTCGGGGATTTAATCACTTCTGATTAATTCTTCTGACCTGGGGACTGGGTGTTTGTGTTTTTCCCAATATTTCCCTCTTCATATTCATATTCACACCACACTACCAACCACCACAAAAACATGCAATAGTGATTACACCCCCCCATATAGGGTTGGCGTCAGGAAGGGCATCCGGTCGTAAGACAATCCCAAATAAAGTTGTGCGACACCACATATGGAGGAAATGCGGTTAAAGACGAATGGTTCCTTCAAATAACTGTAGGTCTGCGAGGGTATCCGACACTGGCTGCAGAGCATGAAACCCGTAGTAAATAGTGATTTTCTCCCTCATTCAAAGAGCAAGCGAAATTGTGTACATAACAAAAATTATTTAAAATGAAGGGACGTTTCACATATAGGCCTACAGTTTATATATAATCAATACTATGAGAGAAAATTAAAAAAGAAAAGATCTTCTTTTCTTCCAAAAAACTCCCAGTTTTTTCAGTGATTCTTGAATGATATGCATAACGGCTGATCAACACTCTGAGGTACGTAGATGACACTTTCATCTTCACCGACAGTACTGAAGGTCTTCAGCGTCTGGTAGAGAGAATCGTTGCAGAAGGGAATAAACATGGACTCAGAATTAACACCGACAAGGCACACGTGATGGACATTACTAGAACTCGCAACACGTAAATTCTCAAGGACGTTATGATTAACAATTTGAAGAAGTACAGAAGTTTAAGTCGCCTGGATTACTGAAGACTTGGACCCAGATTTGGAGATCCTTGTAGGAACAGAATTCTGAAAATGAGAAATCTCTGTCTGGTAGAAGTCTCAGCTCAGAGACACGTCATAACTTCTTCTGATGCTATGTATATTAAGTGCTTCTGTACGGCGCTGAAAAAAAGGACTCTGAAATGTAACACTATCAGGAGGATAATTGCCTTCGATACATAGGTTTTACGAAGAATGTTACGAATCTCTTGAACTCACTACGTTTCCAATGCTGCTGTAGTCAGGTGCAAGAGAAAGGAACGAATATTGGTGTGTACAATTAAGAAGAGAAAGACCTTGGGCTTATTATAAGGAATGATAAGTACAACCTATTACACTTGTAAAATTGATGGAAGTAGAGGAACTTACAGGACTGTTAAGGACTAGATTCGAATAGACTGACGAAGACAGCCGAACTTCGTGCATACTTCGCCGTGGCCAACCAAAATAATGGAAAAGCACTAAAAAAGAGGATGATGTTGAATTTTAATATAAATCGATTTCCTATTATTGTTATTTTATATTATTATTATTATTATTATTATTATCTACACGTAGGTGGCACATGCTGTCGTTCATGAAGACTACTTTTTCTCGGATACTTATACCGGAGATACCATGGTAGTTTGAGCGAGTGTTCTAGTACTGAGGAGCCTTGTTATTCTGAATTATCAGGCGAAGAGTACGACGACATTATGTTACGTGATGCCAATTAAAAATGTGACAGAGCCATCGCTATTAATGCTGCCGTTGTACTCTGCATATGAAACATACAACACTGTACAGAACTCCTTTATCCGCCGGGCTGAGTGGTTCAAACGGTTGAGGAGCTGTCGTTCTTTCCCGAACTTGACAGGTTCGATCCTAGCTCAGTCCGGTAGTACTTAATGGTGCTCAAATACGGCCTCACGTTGGTAGATTTACTGGAACGTTAAAGAACTCCTGCGGGACTGAATTCCAGCACCTTGGCGTCTCCTAAATCCGTCAAAAATAATTAATGGTACGTAAAAAGCAATAAAATTATTATTATTATTATTATTATTATTATTATTATTATTACACTTCTGTATTTAAATCTTACTGCATGCCGTAAGTCATGATATATATATATATATATATATATATATATATATATATATATATCGACTAGCAAGATACCCGTGCTTCGCTACGGTATTATACTGAAATTTATAATAGAATGGATATCGATTTATATATAATCCGTCAAAATTCGAGATCTGACTCGTTTTCTGAGAGATTACGGCAAGTTCCCTCCCATTTTTCAATCTTTCTTTCCAGCAATCGATTTCGTACTTCCCTGGCTAGGACCATGTATTCCACCCGGGCAGTTCGGTCCCTAAATGTTTGCCATCTTTTCCTATAAGCATTTTTAATATGGATCAAATTCTTGAGGAGATTCGGCGTGGTGTCTTCTTGGGTGCCTTGGCAGTACTGAACCCGCGGCCGGACTACATTTGTAGTCATTACCCGTCCAGACCCGTTTCCAGCGCGGTCCGCACATTTCACGACGGTCCAGAATATTATTATTATTATTATTATTATTATTATTATTATTATTATTATTATTATTATTATTATTATTATTATTATTATTATTATTATTATTATTATTATTATTATTATTATTATTATAGATGTTCTGGACCCCACAGCAAGATGCAAGACCGCTAATTGGCGGTAAATTCCATCTGCTGCCATTGTCATTTTTAACATTGTGACCAGCACCATTGTCGCGCGTAGGCAAGTACGCGGAATTTCTGGCGATACGAATGACATACTTCCGTGCATTATTGACCTTATTATAGAGGTGAACAATTGGACAGTCAATCTCATTCCTATCGTTTATTTCAAATGTTTTTAATTTTTATTTATATGCCAGGAGAATCTACTGTAATCAAAGAACGTTCTCCGAAGGAAAAGATGGCTCTTGAAAACGAACCCAGGAAAGATTACACATGATCGGTTTATGCTCAGAATAAGTACATCGAAAATCCACAGCCTGTTTCCAGTCATTCGACAGGGTCAGGAATGGAATGAATAAACAGTAAAATCAATTGGTCTAACCTCCTTTTACACCCCACCGTCGTTAGTTTCATTCACCCCCCCCCCCGCAAAAAAGAAAAGAAGGCGTGTTTCTTTATGTTTAAAAGAGACTCCAACTCCAATGTTCACGTCTATAACCTTCAGTTTTGAGATATAAGTATCCCCATAAAAATAATTCACTTTTTTCACATCTTTCACACCCCCCCCCCCCCTTAGCGAATTTTCCTGCAACAAACTCGTTTCTTTAATAGTAAAGTATCTTCTAAATACCAATTATCACGACTCTAACTTCTTCAGTTTTTGATTTATGTGTCCTCATGAAAGGAATTCAACTCCTTTTCACTCCCGCCCCCAAGATTATCCCCCCCCACCAAAACGCGTTTTTCTTTGATTTTAAAGGAGATCCAAATACAAATTTTCACGCCTGTAACAAATATAGTTTTTATTAGATGTAAGTTTTCTCATACAATTAAGTCTATTTTTCAATAATTTCACCCCCCCCCCTCATTGGATTTTCGGAGATTACGCGTTTCTTTACTTTTTAAAGCAGATTCAAAATATCAAATTTCACGTCTATAACACCTTCATTTTTGAGATATCAGTAGCCCAATTAAAAGAAATCAACACTATCTCCAGTCAATTTTACCCCCCCCTCCACCCAAGTGGTATTTCCGAAAAATAAAAATGCACGTTTCTTTATTTTTAATAAGATAAAAAATACAATTTTTCACTTCTGTAACATGTTAACTTTTTTGAGATAAACTGTAGAAATTCTCATTTTAAAATTTCACCACTTTTAGTTCCCCTTAAGTGGAGTTTCCAAATACAAAACACCTATGTTTCTTTACATTTACAGGAGATTCCAAATACATACCTTTTACGTCTGCAACATTTTACGTTTCTCAGATATTCTGTAGATATAGTCTTTCAAAAAATTCACCCCAATTTGTCACTCCTGTTCAACTGCCATTAATTGGATTTTCCAAAAGCAAAATAATACGTGTTTCTTTGTTTTTAAAGGAGATCCCGAATACAAATTTTCAGTTCTGTAATATATTCAGTTTCTGAGATATATGTATCCTCATTAAAGGCATTCAACCTATTATTCACCCTTTTAAACCCATCCTATTGGGATTTACAGAAAACAAAAAAATACATTTTCCTTCATTTGTAAGGGGGATTCTAAATACCGATGTTTACATCTGTAAACTTTTAAAGTTTTAAGATGTAGACACACTTATTTTAAAAATTCACCCCCCCCCCTTTTAACCCCCCATTATTTGGATTTTCCAAAAACGAAAAAATAACTGCTTCTTTAGTTTTAAAGTAGATCCCAAATACCACTTTTCAGGTCTATAATATCTCCAGGTTCTGAAATATAAGTAGCCTCATTAAAGGCATTCAACCTTTTCTTCACCCTTTTCCACCCTTCCTATTGGGATTTTCCGAAAACAAAAAAATATGTGTTTCTTTATTTTTAAAGGAGATTCTAAATAAATTTTTTTACATCTATATGCTTTAAAAGTTTTGAGATATAGATACACTCATTTTAAAATTTCACCCCCTTTTCTGCCCCACCATGAATTGTATTTTCCAAAAACAAAAAATACGTGCTTCTTTATTTTTAAAGGAGATCCCAAGCACCAATTTTCAGGTCTGTAATTTCTTCAGTTTCTGAGATATAAGTATTCTCTTTAAAGGCATTCAACCCCTTTTTCACCTCTTTTCACCCCTCCTATTGTAATTTTCCGAAAACAAAGAAATACGTGCTTCTTTATTTTTAATGAACATTCTAAATACCAATTTTTACATCTGTAAACTTTAAAAGTTTTGAGATATAGATGCACTCATTTCAAAAATTCACCCCCCTTTTCACCCTCCCATTAATTGGATTTTCCAAGAACAAAAAAATACGTGCTTCTTAATTTTTAAAAGCGAACAAAAGTTCCAATTTTCAGGTCTGTAATGTCTGCGGTTTCTGAGATATAAGTACCGGTATCCTGATTAAAGACATTCAACCCCTTTTTCACCCGCTTTCACCCATCCTATTGGGATTTTCTGAAAATAAAAAAATACGGGTTTCCTTATTTTTAAAGAAGATTCTAAATACCAATTTTCACATCTGTAAACTTTTAAAGTTTTGAGATATAGATACACTCATTTTAAAATTTCACACCCCCTCTTCACCCCCTTAGCGACGGAATATCAAAAAATCCTCTCTTAGCGAGCACCTACATCTTAATATGAATATAT
The DNA here is from genome assembly GCF_040414725.1 of Anabrus simplex. Lineage (NCBI taxonomy): Eukaryota > Metazoa > Arthropoda > Insecta > Orthoptera > Tettigoniidae > Anabrus > Anabrus simplex. The sequence goes on from NC_090265.1 coordinate 1,393,293,216, forward strand.
CCTCAAAATTTCATTCATTTATGTCCAGTAGTTTTGGCTCGGCGATGATGAATCAGTCAGTCAGTCAGTCAGGACAAGTTACTTTATATATATACTAGCAAGGTACCCGTGCTTCGCTACGGTATTATACTGAAATGTATAATTGAATGCTTATTGTTTTAGATATATAATCCGCCGAAATTCGCGATCTGACACGTTTTCAGCGAGAATTCACCAAAATTTCCGATCTGACTCGTTTTCTATTTGATTACGGAACGTTTCCTCCCATTTTTCAATCTGCCTTTCCAGCAATCGATTTCGTACTTCCCGGGCTAGGCTCAGGTATTCTTCCCGGTCAGTTGGGTCCGTAAATCTTTGCCATACCGTATTTTCCTATAATCATTTTTAATCTGGATAAAATCCTTCAGGAGATCCGGCGTGGTGTCATATTGGGTGCCTTGGCGGCACTAAACCCGCGGCCGGACTGCATTCTTAGTCATTACCCGTCCAGGAGCCGTTTCCAGCGCGGTCCGCATATTTGACGACGGTCCGGAACATTATTATTATTATTATTATTATTTTTTTATTATTATTAATGTTATTCTAATTCTTATCCTTATTATTATTATTACTATTATGTGTTGCTGGTATGAATGATGACAGGGAAAACTGGAGTATCCGGAGAAAAACCTGTCCCGCCTCCGTTTTGTCCAGCACGAATGTCACATGGAGTGACCGGGATTTGAACCACGGAACCCAGCTGTGAGAGGCCGGCGCGCTGCCGCCTGAGCAACGGAGTATCCTTATAAGTACATTAAGAACAGTAAAATCAATTGTTCTCACCTCCTTCTACACCCCACCGCCGTTAGTTTTTACTGCCAACCCCCCCCTCCCCCCAAAAAAAATTAAAAGAAGGCGTGTTTCTTTATGTTTAAGGGAGATTCCAAACACCAATGTTCACGTCTATTACCTTCAGTTTTGAGATATAAGTATCCCCATAAATATAATTTACTTTTGTCACTTCATTTCAAACTACTCCCCCCCCCCAAGTGACTTTTCCCGCAAAAAATACTTGTTTCTTTAATAGTGAAGGATCTTCTAAATACCAATTATCACGACTCTAACTTCTTCACTTTTAGATTTATTTGTCCTCATGAAAGGAATTCAACTCCTTTACACTCCCGCCCCCCAAGATGGTTCCCCCCGCCAAAACCAGTTTTTCTTTGTTTTTAAAGGAGATCCAAATACGAATTTTCACGTCTGTAACAACTTTAGTTTTGATTAGATGTATATATTCTCATACAATTAAAGTCAATTAATTTTTCAATTCTTTCACCCCCCTGCCCCCGCTTCATTGGATTTTCCGAGAATACGTGTTTCTTTACTTTTAAAGCAGATTGCAAATATCAAATTTCACGTCTGTAACATCTTCATTTTTAAGATATCAGTAGCCTAATTAAAAGAATTCAACACCATTTTCAGTCACTTTCACCCCCCTCCACCCAAGTGGTATTTCCGAAAATTAAAAATACACGTTTCTTTATGTTTAATAGAGATAAAAATACCATTTTTCACTTCTGTAACATGTTAAGTTTTTTTAGATATACTGTAAAAATTCTCATTTTAAAATTTCACCCATTTTGGGTTCCCCTTACGTGGAGTTTCCAAAAACAAATCACCTATGTTTCTTTACATTTACAGGAGATTCCAAACACCCACTTTTTACGTCTGTAACATTTTACGTTTCCAAGATAATCTTTCAAAATTTCACCCCAATTTGTCACTACTGTTTAACCGCCACTAATAGGATTTTCCAAAAACTAAAAAAATACGTGTTACTTTATTTTTAAAGGAGATCCCATATACAAATTTTCAGTTCTGTAATATCTTCCGTTTCTGAGATATATGTATCCTCATTAAAGGCATTCAACTAATTATTCACCCTTTTACACCCTTCCTATTGGGATTTTCCGAAAACAAAAGAATACGTGTTTCTTTATTTTTAAAGGAGATTCTAAATACCAATTTTTACATCTATAAACTGTAACAGTTTTGAGATATAGATACACTCATTTTAAAAAATAACCCCCTTTTCACCCCCCCATTAATTGGATTTTCCAAAAACAAAAGAATAAGTGTTCCTTTATTTTTAGAGGAGATTCTAACTACCAATTTTTACATCTGTAAATTTTAAAGTTTTAAGATGTAGACACATTCATTTTAAAAAATTCACCCCCCTTTTCACCCCTCAACATTTGGATTTTCCAAAAACGAAGAAATACGTGTTTCTTTACATTGAAAGTAGATCCCAAATACCAATTTTCAGGTCTGTAATATCTTCAGGTTCTGAAATATAAGTAGCCTCATTAAATGCATTCAACCCATTATTCACCCTTTTTCACCCTTCCTATTGGGATTTTCCGAAAACAAAAGAATACCTGTTTCTTTATTTTTAAAGGAGATTCTAAATACCAATTTTTACATCTATAAACTGTAACAGTTTTGAGATATAGATACACTCATTTTAAAAAATCACCCCCTTTTCACCCCCCATTTTTTGGATTTTCCAAAAACAAAAAATACGTGTTTCTTTATTTTTAAAGGAGATCCCAAACACCAATTTTCAGGTCTGTAATATCTTCAGTTTCTAAGATATAAGTACTGGTATACTAATTAAGGGCATTCAACCCATTTTCCCCATTTTCACCCCTTTTCACCCCTCCTATTGGGATTTTCTGAAAACAAAAAAATATGTGTTTCCTTATTTTTAAAGAGGATTCTAAATACCAATTTTTACATCTGTAAACTTTTATACTTTTGAGATATAGACACACTCATTTTAAAATTTCACCCCTCTTTTCACCCCCTTAGCGAAGGAATATCCAAAAATCCTCTCTTAGCGAGCACCTACATCTTAATATGAATATATCCCCAAAATTTCATTTCGTTACGTCCAGTAGTTTTGGCTCGGCGATGATGAATCAGTCAGTCAGTCAGTCAGGACAAGCTACTTTATATATATAGATAGATAAACACCATCTAGTGTGAATGCTGAACAGTTTCTCTGAATTATAGCATGTAAATCTATAGAGGGCGTATAATATCTCGACTTCGAGAGTTATGAATGTCATTATACAACCTATCTCTCAGTTTTGGTAGACACATGGCTGCAAAAAAGTAATTGTTAAAAATGGCGGTATTAATTTTGGGGTTTCTGTGAGTAGAACGTTACAAATAGCAATCATCAGGTGAGTTAAAACCTGTAGACTAGAATGAGACAAGTTCTCATCACTCTTTGTATTTTTGTGAACATTTTGTATCTAACCACGTACAATAGTTCGATATTTTTATACGCGTGGAAAATTCCCTGGTTGATAATCTTCCAAAATGTATTGAAAAATAACTATGTGAACAAGAAAAAACTTCTACATAACCCTTTCTCACCATAATCTGATGTTCGCAACAGGAAGTCAATGCTTTCTTCCTGACGGTACGATTGCAACTGATATGCTTCCCATTCTTATCTTTTCATTCTGGAGATAGTACTGCTAGCAGGTTTGTCTATATTTAAGGATACTGAATTATAGTCATAATGTTATATATTCAAAATAAGAATCTTCTGACGAGATTAAGAGAGGGTTTATGTGATATCAAATGTGATGGATGGCAGAGTGGTGAAATTTCATCCTTGGAAAGGGCCTTTAACTTTAAATCTTATGACAAAGGGTCTCTTACTGTAACTTAAATATAACCACTTTGCCATATCATCCGAGTGTACCGGGATTATATCTCACAACCATGAGCATGTGAGAATGTCACTAAGAGCTACTCCACCTGCTCCAATATGAATCTCTGATAGAGGGCAGTTTATTTTTATCTCAGTCGGGCGGGATGGATAATGTGTATTTATTGATAAAGATATTACGTAGATATACTATATACTAACAATGTTCTATTTCTTATTTTCTAGGTAAGTGGTGATATAGTATTCTTACTGTACGTTGATACGAGTGAAAATCCGGTGAGTATTCAACAAGATGCGTTCCTGTGAGAAAAGGGAAATTCGTAATTAAAAGTGATCATTGGTTTTGGACACCCTCTCAGACAAGTCAAACTGTGTCACCTAGAGATGTATGTTCAACGTCTTAATGAATAACGCTTATAAATGTATGCTTAATACGTAATGAAACAGTAAATCACTACCCAGAGCTGCTTTCCTGAGCATGAGAGTGTGATGAATGTTAGATCTGATATTAATTTATTTATGCAATATTTCAACTCTAGTTAATTCAAGATCACCGACCTCGATCGCTGCAGTCGCTTAAGTGAGGCCAGTATCCAGTATTCGGGAGCTAGTAGGTTCGAACCCCACTCTCGGCAGCCCTGAAAATGGTTTTCCGTGGTTTCCCATTTTCACACCAGTCTGTATCTTAATTAAGGCCATAACCGCTATTTTCCCAGTCGTAACCCTTTCCTAGCCTTGCATCGCCGAAAGCCTTCGATCTGTTACAGCGACGTTAAACCTCTACCAAATATATACAAAAGAAAGCAAAGTCACCTCCGTACAGGCCATGAAGGCCCTTGGAGGAGTGGAAGGTAAAGGCTTCCACCATTGTTAACCTCGCCACGTGATGGGATGGAGTGGTTAGCTCTACGCCCGGCCGCCTTTGCCCCCAGGAAATAACCTGGTACTCACTTTTGCTGTAGGCTGAGTGAACCTCAGAGCCATATGCACCTCCGGAAGTGGAAATCTCATTTCTTAAATTTTACGACTTCCTGACGGGGATTCGAACCCACGTCCTTCCGGGCGAACCGAGCACGCCTTTACCGCCTCGGCCAGGCAGCCCCTACCAAATATATACAGCATATATAATTAAATTTTATTATTTCTAGTGTCCTGCCTTCTTTACAGCAGCGAAAACTTTTTTAAATTTCCCAAACCTCGTGAACTCTGCGGTTCTGCTGCCGTATCTCTTCCCTCTAGAGCAAGTAAACAAGTGATTTTCATTTGTGGGCGTGCTTGTGTTGATTATGATCAGCTATTTATTTCAACTCTTTTTATGTAACGTTCGTTTTGTATCTTTGCTGAAATGATCATAAATGTGGCCAGTGGCTTAGACAATGGAAGAAAAGCCAGGAAGCTGTGTATAAATTATTAGACCAAGAGAAGCATTTTTATCAGAGACTCCTGCACAAATACAGACATACAACCGTTTTATCTCGTGCTAGCAATAAGTATCTCCTCTTGTTTGGAACGTGTGGTTGAACTGAGCTCCATTAGTCTGTAACGATGCAAAAACCATGGTAGCATAAAGACGCGTTTGGCGCCCACTACCTCTTAGAGACTCTCATTAGTGGTGTGAACTTCTACCCATTACGTGCAAGCAAAGGAGCTAAGCAAAGCAAAGCAATCTATGTGCAGAGCATGAAAGCCCTTGGAGGAGTGAAGGATAATGGGTTCCACCAACCGTTAACTCGGCTAAATCACTACCCACTGAGATAGTGTGGTTAGTTCTATGCCCTCCCTCATTTAAACCCAGGAATTGAATTGGAACTGAATTTGTTTGTAAGCTAAGTGAACCTCAGAGCCTTCAGTCTCCTCATCGATGGAAATCCCATTTCCAAACTTTTCGACTTCTTGGAAGGGAATCGAATCCTCGACCTTCCGAGCGAACCGTCCACCTTTTTACCGTCCGGAGTATAGAGCCTCTTATTTGTTCGACTCTTAAAGACATTAGAATCTTTACATCCCTGTGTACGTCAGCCTACAGTAAGTCTATGTAAGGGTCGATTAAAACTTAGATTAATTGTCTCTCAAAGAGTGGAATGACCGAGCTCGATAGTTGCAGTCGCTTAAGTGTGGCCAGTATCCAGTATTCGGGAGATAGTGGGTTCGAATCCCACTGTCGGCAGCCCTGAAAATGGTTTTCCGTGGTTTCCCATTTTCACACCAGGCAAATGCTGGGGCTGTACCTTAATTAAGGCCACGGCCGCTTCCTTCCTATTCCTAGGCCTTTCCTGTCCCATCGTCACCATAAGACCTATCTGTGTCGGTGTGACGTAAAACAAGGAGTGGAATGAAGGCATCGTATTGAAGTTTCTCGCTGGTACACTTTGCTCAGAAACAAGTGAGGCTATATAAAGTCTACTGTAAGTATACACAGGCTTTTAATCTACATAGGAGGTGGACTTTATTTTGATAATAATTAAATTAATAATCATGTGCCTATGTCCCCCTAACTGTTTTTGACGGTTTTCGGAGATGCCGAGGTGCCGGAATTTTGTCCTGCAAGAGTTCCTTTTCGTGCCAGCAAATCTACCAACACAAGACTGACGTATTTGAGCGCATTCAAATACCACCAGGCTGAGAGAGGATCGAATCTGCCAAGTTGGGGTCAGAAGGCCGGCGCCTCAAACGTCTGAGCAACTCAGCCCGGCTAATAATTAAAATTAAACCTGACAACATACGAAATGCAAGAATGATAAAATACAATGCGCCCCTTCTTTTGTTTGGCTATTGCACTTCAAGGCAAACAAGAACTATCCTTCTACGTAACTTCATCTAATGCCTATATAACACGTGCTTTCCCCTGACTGTTTCGTGATTCCTTCTTCATAAAACCAATCGAACGTGGCATTGTTGGGTTCAGTATTGACACAGAATACTGACTACCTCCTGGCAGATATTGTAGGAATACAATATCTAGTCATTGTGGAAGTGAAACTGTATTATCGATATTTTTTTTAAAAATGTACAAATTTTGAAGACAAAGTCGGTGTGCGATGGACTTGTGATATGAGAAATGCCATCATATAGAAAGATATCTTCTTCTCCCTCTTCTTTATCTGTTTACCCTCCAGGGTCGGTTTTTCCCTCGGACTCAGCGAGGGATCCTACCTCTACCGACTCAAGGACAGTGTTCTGGAGCCTCAGCCTCTGGGTAGGAGGATACACCTCGGGAGGATGACCAGAACCCCGCAAGGCGGCCTCACCTGCTATACTGAACACGGGCCTTGCGGGGGGATGGAAGGATTGGCAGCGATGGACAAGGAAGAGGGAAGGAAGCCGCTGTGGCCTTAAGTTAGGAACCATCCCGGCATTTGCCTGGAGGAGAAATATGAAACCACGGAAAACCACTTTCAGGATGGCTGAGGTAGGAATCGAACCCACTTCTACTCAGTTGACCTCCCGAGTCTGAGTGGACCCCATTCCAGCCGTCGTACCACTTTTCAAATTTCGTGGCAGAGCCGGGAATCGAACCCGAGCCTGCGGGGGGTGGCAGCTAATCATGCTAACCACTACACCACATAGGCGGACTTGAAAAGATGTCGATTTCAGTATTATGAGTAAAAGTTAAAGTGATCATGAAGAGGCTCTCGTGCGCTCGCTGAAACGTTGAGTGTTCACATCCATGAGCTGCAAATCATTGTTGAGCACTTGAACAGTACTGTAGATGTACTCGGCTCGGGCTCTCCTAGCGCAGAACTCGCCTCAAGAGGCTCAGTCGCATTTTGAAATCCTCCTGTCAAACCATTTGATATTGGGCGTTTTTAATTTTCGGCTTTTTGGATTTCTGATAAGCCACTTTATCCTTTCGTATCTATTTTGCCCAAACTTGAAGCTATTTATTGACCATATACTGCGACAATTTGTGAAAGAATTGTACTTATTTTCCGCATCACAATTTGGTCCACCATGTCTTGCCATGTTCTTCTATAATATACTGAGACCAATCAAATAACACGTTACTTGACATGCTGCCGCGTCGGAGTATAGAGCTACACTAATGGTTAGCCACGTGGCACGGCTCTAATAATGGTTGTGCTGTTGCCTAACCCCATGACGCCTTAATGAGACCAGAATCTTGTTAATGGTTACGTCGGTCCTTCTTTACAAGGAGATATTGAACACTGTTTTATCATAGACATTGTTTCGATTTTGAAACATTCGTGTTGTCGTGACTCTATCAGCCCAAATACGGTTTCGAGATTATAGATATATTGTACTTTTACAGGAAGTCTTGTACATCTTAGACATTGGAAAACTTCTTTCCTCTAAGCGCTTTCCCATTGGTTCAAACAAATTGCAGTAACATGGTGGCAAGTTTTAACTGTAAGGTTGTGGGTGGGGTGCTAATCCACAGCTGTTCAGTACATTACTTACAATTGGGCTCTCGGAGCAGCAGCTGTGTGGGCGTCTAGCTTTATCGTGAAGAAGCAGGACATTATGGATCTGAATTTAAGTCCTTTGATTGGTAGAAACATTTTTCATCTTATTCCACTTATTACATGAATGTCACGAACATATCTTTTGTCACCATGAAGGAAATCTTGAACGTTCTGGGAGAATGTGCATCGATGAGATTAAAATTTACTTCCCGGCCTTAACGAAGGATATTTGTTTTCGAGGTTTCGAATGTGTATCAGTACCGAACTGTGCATGCAATATTTCCAAGATTTCTGCAGTTTTAACATCTCCATATGCTAAAACTGAATAATAGTGTGTTGCACAAGAGGTATGTGAACCTCCTGTTTACTCGACATAATAACAATATGAAAGGCTATTCTAGGACCAAGAGTACAGTGTAGAGCGTCCCTAACAACGCCTACCAAGTATGCATTGTCACTGCTTTTAATAAGCGTTAAGGTATACCGTGCCAGTTTCAAGAGCCTCATTCAATTTTAATCTATCTTCGTACTGGTATTCACTATTATTCTCATTTGTTTTGCCTCAGAGCTGATGCGTGGTGACTATCATAATTCAGTCAGCTAGTTGATGAATCTTACTCCGCCATTCTCCTCTATCCAAACCCTCATTGTGACTACTCGGAAGAGAGTCCCTAAGATAATTCTCACCATGTATAGCCACCGGTTTGGTATCCTTCTTCGTAATCTGATTCTTGCACCCTGCCAATTTTCCATTATTGTTTCCGAAATTCGCAAACTTCTTGTCTGGTACATTATATACAAGCACAATTTCGTAGATAAATAATCATCAGGAAAAATTGTACTTAAGTATACAATATGCCATATTGTAAATGTCGATGAGCGCTCGTCAGGAAACTTTCCGATGATTCCACAGATGCTGAGGCCTACATATTTCTCAATGCCTCTTGTCAGTGAGATGGGCAGCTGAATGTTTATCAAGAACGGTTTCACTTCTTCGTATATCGGTCCTATTGCTCCAGAAAGAACTGTACGATGGTTGCATAGTCCTCCTGCCACTGTTCTTGAATGGATTTTGCCAGTACTTTGATATTTACGCATTTTCATTCTATACCGTATATTGAGTAAAACATTATTTGAAGCACAGGACAATGTGGTCATAATATAAGTAATATAAAGCCTGTTATGTAGGACATTTTGTCATTCAAGATGCTCCCGTCCAAATATAATTTGTATCTACCGTTTGCCAATACGTTAATCAGTTGCACGTGTAAATACGCTTCCATCGATGCTGCGACCAAATAATGTGCGCAGAATGGCAAATGCATGTGCAAAGAGCACCGTGGCTCTTCTTTTAGACAGTAAATATATTATTATTATTATTATTATTATTATTATTATTATTATTATTATTAGTAGTAGTAGTAGTAGTAGTAGTAGTGGTGGTGGTTGTGATTATTGTTTTAAGAGGAAGTACAACTAGGCAACCATCCTCTATATAACACTAATCAGAGAGAGAAAATGGAAGGGGACCGACACTTCGAAAAATGATATCGGCCAAAGGAAGACAAGGGTCACGAAGGGCGTGAAAATGAAGGACTCCCTAGCCCTCGCAAACCTAATAGCGTCGGGGTCAGAAAAGAACAAGAGTTGACCAAGGGAGGTCGGATAGGTTAGATGACAGTGAGGAGCCGGGCACGAGTAAGTGGAAGCAATTCCAGGACTCAGCTGTGGGCCCCGTGGTCACCAACTCACGCTCCAAAGTTCAGATTCCTTGGGGCCCCTTTTAGTCGCCTTTTACGGCAGGCAGGGGATATCGTGGGTGTTATTCTACCGCCCCACCCACAGCGGGTGTAGAAGTAGTAGTATTTGTTGGTGTTAATAATTGTAATAACTGCAGTAAATGAATTTAAAATAATTCAAAATGTATTTGTTAGCTCAGTCAGAAGGAGAATCCATCGTTATGCCCTAAGTTGATATATCTTTTTTACGTATGATTTACTGACTTCGGTGTTAAGCACAGACAATTTCAATCAGTGGGATATTCTCCTTGCATCCAGGTGTTTTCTCGTTTTATAAATCCAATCTACTGTGGCTCAGAATTCTCCCGCGAAGATATTTCTGGAGCCAGACTGCTCAAAGACCAGTGACTTAAGATAAATTGCTGAGTTGGTAGCATTCAGAAAACTTGGATACATTTTTACCAACAATGACATTCTACTCAGCCTAAATACCAAGGTGTAAAATACGAAGACAAGTTGTTCTGAGATACTCTCCACACAACGAGCAATTGAGAGAAGCACACGGGGTGTTAGCCTCAGGAAGAAGATCAGGGCAGAAGGGATACGGAAGAGAACGCATGTTATAGATATCCTCGAGAGAGTTGCCAAGTTAAAATGGCAGTGAATTAGAATTAGACATGCGGCCCGACAGGGCTCAGACAGAGAGAACTCAAGGACTGTTCATTGGAGACCATGGGACTGTAAGAGAAATGTTGGAAGACTCTCAAAAATGACTGAATATCATCAAGCGGCCAGGTGGAAAGCCATGTTATGAAGTAGCACAAGACAGGAATCCTCGGAAAGATAATATGGAGGAGCAGTGAATGGTTAAAGAATGAAGGAGAAGGAGGAGAAAAAGAATCTGGAAATGAACAGAATGCTTTTGAACATATATTTAGAGAATGGATGGAAAAGTAGACCACTATATTAACGTAAATATGTTCTAATGTATCATGTAGTTGGAAACTTAGGCCTACTATGTACTCATACGAGAATGTATAAAAGTGTCACAATTCAGAAACGTACACAAGACAGGCATAACAAACCAGGGAGACATACTTATGAAAGCGTAGCAATATAATACCTGCATGCCGTATTATAGTGATGTTATCGGATAAAACTACGAAAAGGAAATATTCAGAATGATATAAGATAACATTTTTTTTTTTTGTGATTTCCTACTCAGGACAGGTGTCATTTAGGAAAGCGTTCTTTATCTTCAACGACTGTTCAACAGGACATGTTTGAATTATAATCTACAGACAACAATTAGGTACAAGTACGCAGTTGACTCAACATATGAAATGTTCAAAAGCAAATACACTGTTGATTCGGTATTTGTTCCTCATCGTAGAAAAATATAAATTCATAGTTCAAGTCCATAGCGTACAGTGCATGTAGATGTTACACAGTGAACATCTTGACGACAATATCTTCTGAATGTAATATATTGTTTGGTAAAGAAATGATTTTATAAGTTCTGATTTCCAGTATTGCCAATATAGAGTTGCATACTTTTCAGTCTTTCAACTTGTTCATCAATGAGTTGACCGCTTCAGTTAAAATTAAATGTCATTATCAGATCAGTCTTTCACACATTCCAAAGTCATTGATAAATTTGCATTTGTCACATGCTCCAAAGGAATTTTGACTGCATCGAATTAGAAACATTTATAATTTACGTTTGTTTGCGTGAGGATAACAAGTTGGCAATATTCGCTCCTATGTAGCTCCCTTCAACTGTTTGTCGCAAGACAGGTCGGCGCTTGCCGTGTTCAGCGCAGCAGATAAGCACAATGTTTCGGAACAAACACGAAACCAGACCGTAAACTTCGACTTCAGATCACTTCGTCGTTTCTCCCCAGCCTTTCCTCCACTTCACAGTTAAAAGGACTCACATGGAGAAAGACAGAGTCGAAAGAAAGTAGATTTAGTTCCCCGCTCTTGGAGTGCTCCGTGGCTCCCTCCTGCACAGAATGCATAAGCTAGACTATCCATTCTTAAAACGTACCGTCTCGGTTGTACAATGGCTTGAAAGAAAGTTATGAAATATTGTTTGCGATAAATCAGGCCTTCTTCACTAGGCTAGCTGAAGCACACTTTTTCATTTTGAACGCTACATTTCAGTACATGCGTTCTTTTTGCTTCTAGGGAGTTTTGTAAGCTCTTCTGGAGAAGGGAACAAGAATACGAGACAAATGTCTTCAATACTGTAACATCAATGCATTGGAGCCTTGGCTTTTAGCTTTTGTCGTAAAATCCTCGCAACCTCAGGATTGTTCAATATCGTGCGGCTGTGACCATCCAACAACTCACAATATTATTTGTAATCATATCGTTTTAACTTAAGTTCATTCTCAGAAAAGCCATGTATGTAATGGTTTCGTCTTAATCAAAGTTATTCAAAGTAATAATAACCACACAATTCTTACAATTATTTACATTTTGATTAGTAGCTGAGATGAATAATGAGACAATATGTAGAGACTTTAATATTGGTGATAAGATTTTCATATCCAAGCACAGGAATAAACATAAACTGTAAACAAACGAACGGCTCATACAGCCTATAAATTAGTTTAATGGTTTCTATGAAGATTGCTGGGCAGTCTATGTGCCTGAAGATGTTGTGTTCCATATGGCCAGCGTGCAAAAAACTCAAATGCAATGAACGTTCTAAGTTTTACATTGGGCATTCGATAAACGGGATCAAATTTCAAAACAAGGTTCACAAAAATTGATGAGAACACTCAAATATAACATGTAATCTACATTTTCCAACTACATATTCGACACAGGACACGAATACGCAGACATCGACACATACATGGGCATTCTTCACCTGAGTTCTAAATGTCGTAATCCTCCACCAAGAAAACCATGACGCTACTACTCTGATAATCCTTGACGTATCAAGCCATCGTTGTTCAGCCCAAAGGCCTGCAGATGTTTAGGTGACGCATGGTCAGCGTGAGGAAGGTTCTTGGCCATTATTTATGGATTTCTAGACCAATGCCGCACTCTTACCGCCAGATTGTCTTTGCGTAAGGTATGTGGACATCGAGCCAGCCTTCAGATCCCTGACCTGCCCAGGGATCGAACCCGGATTCAGGTTCACTACCCATAGATTATCGGGATGGTGGCCTACATGACACAATTAGAAAAATATGAAATGCAAACACATTTTATCAAAGTACAATACCAACATTATCAACGGGCAGACTCAAAACAATTAACATGGAAAATGCGAGTTCTATTCCGACTTCTGACATTGTTTCTTACGAACAGGGCACTGTGTGTTTTATTGAAGTGGATGATAACCCAGTATTAGTACACACACAATTTATACCCGGCTATGAGTAACCACACTTCAGTCATTACTGGCTATTTACAAACGTCTCTTGTCCTCACAGCGGATGTTCGGCATTCAGTCTTTATCTGGAACAGCCAAACATTCCGTAATCCTGGCTGACAGGTTTCAAATTTCATTTGAATTTTCACGCACCACTCATTTCGCACAGCAGCTAAATGTAGTCAAGATCGAAAACAGGGCTGTTCACTATCACAACATGCGGTTGCTGTAGACTTGGCTCGACTCCAGACTAAACCGATAACTCACAAACACAATTCGTTTGACCGGTCCACACTCTGAATTGGCTACGTAACACACAACACTCAACACCGAACTGTTCGGGGCGAGCCGATTTTAACACCTGGTTATGTATTTCTAGTATATTTAAGGGTCGGTCAGAATACGAGCGTTCTAGTTTCGCCTAATAGAATATCCATGGAGACACCAGACAAAAGGCACAAAGGAAGCAGAGGCCGTTACAAGCTCTCAGGCTGCTTGGGAGCTCTCCAGGCTGATTCACTCATTCCTTCCAAGAAATACCGAATGGTTCTTTTTTTTTTCTTTTTTTTTTTTTTTTTTTTGCTAGGGGCTTTACGTCGCACCGACACAGATAGGTCTTATGGCGACGATGGGATAGGAAAGGCCTAGGAGTTGGAAGGAAGCGGGCGTGGCCTTAATTAAGGTACAGCCCCAGCATTTGCCTGGTGTGAAAATGGGAAACCACGGAAAACCATCTTCAGGGCTGCCGATAGTGGGATTCGAACCTACTATCTCCCGGATGCAAGCTCACAGCCGCGCGCCTCTACGAGCACGGCCAACTCGCCCGGTGAATGGTTCTTTAGGAGACTTGGCAATCGCATGACCACGTAAAAATATCAACATCATAGAAGTACAGCATTAAGAAAGAATGGTATAGAAATCTGTAAATCACAGATCAATGTCGTAATGTTCTGACTGAATTTCAAAAAAGATGTATTCAAAATTGCATTTTTAATATTAGAACAATTTATTAGTCGGAAATAATCGTTCTCATCATTAGCTAAAATGCTATCCCACTTTCTGAGCTCAAGGTAGTTAAGGCCTATTGGACGTTGAAGAATGCCATCGGAGGTGGCAGGGAAGTGTTCTTGAAAGGTCTTATGTGTGTTAAACTCTAAGTACATTCGAGGTGATGACATCTCGCACTCAGCAAGTTCTTCAAGTTCTACAGTTCGAATACTTAGAAGAATAGCGTTCTTTTATGTTGGCCGCACATAGGCTGGATGGTTAAAGTGAATGATCAGTTATTTCTGCATCACACCAGACTCAGATTAATGTCAAACATGTTAAATGCACCCAAAATTACGAACAATGACATCCATAGTTTTGGAGAATATGAATTACAATTATTTAAGCAGGATGCAGTAGCGACAGACAACGAGAGAAAACCTACTTGGAAAGAGGGAGACACATTAGGAATTAAAATTATGAGCACAACAGACGAGATCTGAAAAATGTGAGCCACAAAAATGAACAGTTTCACTGAAGAGATTTAGCTACATTTTAATCTGACAAAAACCGACAAGTTCTATACGTCGAACAAAAGCCACCCAACTTTGATGTCGGCTCTAAATCCGAAGTCAGGATAAAAGAGATAAACAATACCACGTTAGCGCAATGCCGAACCTAACAGACTGTGTCCATATCGGTTAATCCCATTCACTGGCTACCGTCCATCATTTATCAGCGCTGTTATTGACAATGAATTAAAAAATTAAAGCGTTGTGATAGGAAGCGCGTCGAGCTCCAACAAGCAAGTTTTGTAATTGACACGTTATATTTGTTTTGTATTCTCAATTTGTGACCAATATTTCAGTAGTTATTCTGAGCTTCCAATTATTTGCATTTTGATGAAGCCTTATTCAAGTCAGTAAATAAATTACTGCGATTAATTCAAAATGTATGTTACAGTGCACACCTATAGCTCATCGTAGTTCTGATGTCATGCGGGAGTATGGCGTTTTAAAAGGACACAGCTACTTAAAATAATTATGACTTTTACAAGGAACCGTACTGTATGTAGGCCTAGTCAGAAAATATACAGCATCTAAAACTTTTACCGTCTTACTAATAAAACGTCCTTATACAGTTGTTTAATACTTGCACAGTAATACAGTGAATAAACTCTGTATAAGCGTTTTATATTTTTCTTACTAATAAACGTGGTATACGCATTGTATTACTATACAGCACGTATACACTCGTTCCAGGGCGCAGGAATCACTTCCTGGAGTTCACTGGCGTTGTTCGCACGTTCACCGCCTTTATGATCGCTTCTGCTGGTTGTCTACGAGCAAAACTGTCCGAAAAGTCACGCAGTAGCACGGCATATCGAAAAGGCAGTGGCAACACAAAGTGAAACAGCTGGAAATTGGCTTATACTTATATCAACATTTCTTCAGCTTGCTTGTGTAATGAACGCCAAAAAAATAAATGGAAAACTTAAGAAAAGATCAATAGCTACTAAGTGGGATAGTACGGAAAAGCGTAAGCAATTGTACTTGAATCAGCGGGTTGAAAAGTGTACACATTCCAAAATCCTTACTTTTCAGAAGAAAGGAAAAACCTGTTTTGTAGCTAAAAGAAAGGTTTGATCAAAAGAGTTTCTATTAGGCATTTATACATCATATTTCTGCATATTCAGGTACAAAGTATGGAAATCATATTACGTAAGGTTTTCAAATTATACCATTTTTATGTCAAGGAATATGTCCCTTTTTATACTCAAATTTGAGAAAGATCTTTGTAGAGGCAGATAATGTATAATACAGTAAACTCGCAATTTCAAAAGTCTATTTAGCAGTAACACATTATTATCCAAAAATACGCCCAACCATCATTTCTTTTATCGTTATTCATTGTCATTCCGTGAGATAGCTAGAAATGTGCTTATATTAATATCAACATTTCTTCAGCTTACTTGTGTAATGAACGCTAAAAAAGAAATGGAAAAGCTCAAGAAAAGATCAAAAGCTCCTATCTGGGATAGTACGGAAAACGTAAGAAATTGTAATTGAATCGGCGAGTTGAAAAGTGTACACATTCCAAAATCATTACTTTTCAGGAGAAAGGAAAAACTGTTTTGTAGCTTAAAAGAAAGGTTTGATCAAAAAAGTTTCTATTAGGCATTTATACATCATATTTCTGTGTATTCAACTACAAAGTATGGAAATCATATTACGTACGGTTTTTAAGTTATACCATTTTTATGTCGAGGAATATGTCCCTTTTTAGGGTACTCAAATTTTATAAAGATCTTTGTAGAGGCAGATAATAAACTCGCAATTTTAAAAGTCTATAAAGCAGTAACGCATTATTACCCAAAATACGCCCAACCATCATTTCTTTTATAGTCATTCATTGTCATTCCGTCTCTTTAAAGTGTTTTACTTTACGAAGATGTCTAGCCTCCATAACCTCTGAATGGTGTATGTCTTCTATGTTTAAAATACCTTGAAGATTATCAACGTTATCGTCCATTCTTTCAATGTGTGTTCAATGTTAAATGGATAAGTCGCATATTTCACCGCGATTATATTACTGTAGACAATAAATACCACGAAAACAAACTGCTCACTCGTTTCTTTTTCCGCTACTCGCTGCTATACAGCGCTTATACAAGGGTCCTGGTCTGTATAAGCAATTCAATGAAATGAAATGTCGTATGGCTTTTAGTGCCGGGGTATCCCAGGATGGATTCGGCTCGCCAGGTGCAGGTCTTTCTATTTTACTCCCGTAGGCGACCTGCGCGTCGTGATGAGGATGGAATGATGATGAATACAACACATACACCCAGCCCCGTGCCGTTGGAATCAACCACTTAAGGTTAAAATCCCCGACCCGGCCGGGAATCTAACCCAGGACCCTCTGAACCAAAGGCCAGTACGCTGACCGTTCAGCCAACGGGTCGGACAGCAATTCAATGAATAACTATAACAGATGTATACACAGGAGGCTTATACACGGTTTATTAGTAACGAATTTCACATAAACGGTGTATAAACCCTGTATAAAAGTTATACATCGTGTATTAGTAAGACGGTTAAAATAGTGTCAATTGTAAAGGAGTTATGTAAAGGTAAAAGACCTCAGAGCTCTCCTGGTTCGTACATAGAGATTGCCCTAGAATATGCAGCCTTTAAGATGCTATCCAATATAATCAGGGACAGAATCTTTGACCGGGTGATGGAAATCATGCCTATGGAACAATGGATATGAAATGAAATGGCGTATGGATTTAGTGCTGGGAGTGTCCGAGAAAATGTTCGGCTTGCCAGGTGCAGGTCGCTTGATTTGACACCCTTAGGAGACCTGCACGTCATAATGAGGATGAAATTACGATGAAGACGACAGATACACTCAGTCCCCGAGCCAGCGGAATTAACCACGGATGCTTGAAATTGCCGACCCTGCCGCGAATCGAACCCGGGACCCCTGTGAACAAAGGCCAGCACGCTAACCATTTAGCCATGGAGCCGGACCATACCATGAGATCGACAGTACACGCAGTTCACTGTGTACTCGAGTATATTGGAGATTCAAGAAGGAAATCAAAAGGGCACGCTTTCGCTGTATTCATCGACTTTACGAAGGCGTTTGATTAAGAAAATGCATATAAACACTTTTCTCTCAAACTGAATTTGAAGTACACTCGGCGCGTTTCGTTGTTCAATAGGACTAACAGTTTAGGCATGGTATTCAAAAACCATACTGTTCGGCAGATTAATGCTCGTTAGAAATCAGCCTTGTAAATAGTGATATCACTTTGGTGCTATTCACAATTATTATGCTAGTAAGAGTTGAAAATGTGGATCCAGAAACAATAAGTATTTCACAGATTAACGCTAGTTATGAGTTTAAAATGTTTAAACAAGAACCTCTCCTTAGCCTTGCCTACACTCACGCATGGGCCGACGAATTTCTCCATCCCATTCTGACAGCGGTAAGAGCGGTGACAATATCTCAAAAACAGCAACCGGTTTCGATGTAGCATAGGGACTTACCCAGATTTGTTCTCCACGTCGTGATGCTTAGAACGAGCTTTGTCTCCTCCTTGAACATGCAATTCTAAATTTCACCTGTATTAGCCGACGCTAATATGTCAAAGGTCCTGAATAATGGTCTTCACGGAAGCCCTTTGATATCCCGAGATGATACATAGCCTATGTTAACCGAAATTATGATATTTTTCAAATGGTGAAAGAAATGTCAAAATCGGTCCCGTAGTTTCAGAGATTACCCGTTACATAGCCACATACTCACATTCTTTATGCATACATCTTGGCAGGCTCCATGCCTCAGGATGAAGCAATATCCATTGACAATGTACAGAGTCATTATAACTTTACACAGTTTGTGTTGTGATGGTACTGTTGGTGATCGGTGGTGTGGAGTTGAATCTGGACTCTGCACTTCTTGTGAGGATATTGAGAATCAGAAGGAATTTATGAATGATCTATTGATGGACCAGAACAAGGAACTGCAAGACATGAAGACTGATTTAAAAAAGGAACTAAATGACATCAAGGAGTGTCTGGTAGAAAATAACTTAGAATTGGAGGAAATTAAGAATAAGGTTCTGGACTTAGAGGTACAGTAATGGTAAGGAAGCTTGAGGTGGAGAAATTGACGCGAGAAAGTAAAGATAGGAAAAAAAATATAATTATATATGGACTGGCTGATTCGGAGAAGGAAAATTTTAATGAGTTGTCGGACAAAGTAACTGCCTTAATAGGCAAAAAAGTCAAAGTGGAGTGTAGTGAGACTGACGTTGATAATGCTTTTGGAATGGGAAAAATATGGAAAGAAGGCTAATTGAAGTATGTATGGCGTCAAGCATAAAAACTCGAAAAATTTTGAGAACGATAAACACCTGAAAGGTTCAAAAATTTGGATTAGGAAAGAATTGGATGGGAAAGAAATGAAAAATATGGAAGTATTACACTTCCACTTATTTCAAGCAAGGAAATCAGGTCTCAAGTCATTCAAACCGGAAACAGGCTTGTGGTTGTAGGCGATTCTTGGTCGTGGGAATGGTCTTCCGAGCAATTTCAGAAGAGGGTCCAACGACCAGAGACGTCAGCAGTGGGGAAGGTCAGTGTCACAGCGAGCCATGTCAAAGACAGGAACCGTAGAGGAAGGAGAAATATCCGAGCTAAAGGTTCAGCGCACTGCAAGGTCGGAGAAAGAACAATCAGCTGTACTAGCAGAAGCCATGGACGACGGTCTAGTGGACTGCCAGTTCGAGTCACGTGCAGGATCCAGCAAAGGTACAGAGGAAAGGAGGAGTGAAACAATGGCTAAAGATAAAAGTTCAAGTCTAAAGGACTTATGGTCCAAAAAGGGCAAGCCACATGAGTACACTACGGACAAAGAAATTATTAGTTCACTAGAAGGCAGCATTTTAGAAGTAGAGAAATCGAGGGTAACAAGATGCAAGGCAACCAATCTGACAAAGGGTAAAAATAATAAACAACTAGAATGAGACTTGAATGTGTGAAGGTATGGCCATTCTTTAGTAAGGTAGGAAACGAAGAGGTTAAACAATTAATGACTGAAATGGACATTTTTACCTTTCTTGAGAGTTGAATTGCACCAGGATACGAACTCCTTGTGGACGGTTTTAAAATATATATGAAAGCAAGAGGAAGGAGTGTCCGAATGGACAGGTATCCTGGTAGAATACTAACCCTGATAAGGGATGATATACAGGATAAAAGTGAGCTTGTAGAAAAAGAAATTGAAGAAATTCTTTGGATAAAAATAAAGGCGAATGGGAAGGGTGAAATAAGTTTATGCCTTGATTTTGTCCGCAGCCCACTGGAAGGTTCCCCATTTGCAAACAAACAGATTAAGAAATATGTATGAAGATGTAGGTAGTATGCTAATGGGGGATTTCAATGTGAGGATTGCAGATCGAAAACAAGTGCATGGTAAAGTGGAAAAGGAAATAGTATTTTAATAAGAGGACAAGTCAAGTTGTAGGGTATAACGGGTAAGGCGACAAATAACTAAAAGTATGTGGTACGGAAGAACTGTATATCCTCAACGGGTGCTTGCCAGGAGATGAAGTGCATAACTTGAGACATATAACAGAAACGGTAGGAAGTATTATAGACCTAGTATTATGTTCAAAAGAAGCATTATCACTCCTCGAAAAGATAACAGTTAAAGACTGGGCAGAATACAACCACATACCAACAATGATCAAACTGATAAATAGAGAAGAGCATAGTGTGGCTTTTTGTCAAGGAAATGTTAAAAAGAGATTAGTGCCAAAGTATAGATGGAGGGAAAGATTTTGAGTATTATTTTAAAGGGAAAAATTTCGAAATTATATTGATAGGGATAGGGCTTACGATTGAAAATAATCAACTAGATGCGTCAATTCAGCTTAGAGAAAATACTATATTGACAGTAAGTCTGAAGATACGAGTGAAGGGAACAGAGCTGTCAAGAAATGATGTGTGGTACAACGAAGAATGTACAAAAAAGGCGGAAGTAACGAAAGTTTTAAAGCCCTTTCTTGAAACAAAAATTTCATTTTGCAGCAAACGAATGGAGTATAGACATTTAGTGGTAAACGCATAGTCATGGCAAAAGAAACAAGCTGAAAATCTAAACAGAGATTCCAAAAGAAAGTGTGGAGTAGAATAAACCAAGTCTGCAGAAATAGAAAAAGTACAACACAAGAGAATATAAGTAATGGGGAATTGATCAAGCATTTCAGACTGCTATTAGATGGGGAGGATAATTGGAAACCCAGCTAAGAAAAGACTGGGATCTCGAGAGGATTAGAGTACTTTCTACCTACCTTAGACCAGAAGATTTCAATTAGTAAAGTAAAAGTTTTAATAGAGAACGGGCGAAAAGTTAAAGCTGGAGAAATTTCAGGTATTAATAATGAATTCTGGAAAGAGTAAGTAAAAACAACTTTATCCTCGAAAGTATAGCAACAATATTGAATAAAATATTTGAATGAGCGGGAGTACCAAAATCATGGCAGGAGGGAGTTATTTGCCCTATACGTAAGAAACGGGGTGAAAGATCAAATCAAATCAAACCGAATAATATTACAATATTCTCTAAGTACGATTTATATAGGGACATTGGCAAAAAGTCCCCCTAATGAAGTGGGCAGAGGGGTGCTCAGTCCTGTCGGGACACCAATAAGGAGTGTCTGAGATCTAGTGATAACATACTGTTTGTTAAAACATTAATGGATAAACACATGAATAAAAATGTGGCAAATTGTACATCACGGCAATCGATTTAGAGAAAGCTATTGACTCGGTGAGTGGACAGGTTATCGTCCATAATTTGAGCCATCTCGGATTATCAAGGGAAATTGAAAATACGCATGAGGAATTTAAATTTTCTATCATAGTCTATCATAGTCTATCATAGTCAAACATGTGGGAGAGATTTTTAAAAAATGGGTCTCAAACAAGGTTGCAAATTATCACCAACATTGTTTTTATTATTTATTAATGAAAATTTCCATTACGAAGGCTTTGAGTTAGGAGCATTTCCACGTCTCTAGTACCAAGATATTCCGGGTCTTATCTTCGCAGACGATATCCTGCTGTTCAAATTAACCCCTGTTAAAATGCTAAATAGTATTAATGGGATAGTAATTTACTGTAATGTGTGGAATCTAAAACTCAATCCAAAGAAAACGAGAGACATGGTGTGTAAATGGGGAGACAAACTCTGAGAAAGTGAACAGTGGTGAATGGATGAGACAAAATTAGGAGTTGATAAAAAAAAGTCGAATACCTAGGGACGATCGTAAGCGACAATGGAAGATGGTCAGAACAGATAAAAGGAGGTAAAATGAAGGGCGTAAATGATCTGGCTAGTATAAAATATTGGATGAAAAGATGCCGAACATCAAATATGGAGTTCAGAAAAATGTATTTAATTCAGTAATTAAAGCGAAGTTACTGTATGGAGCAGAAATGTAGGGATTAGTCGATGGAATTTTAACATTCGGCTTATGGGTGCAATACAGTTGTAAGTACATTTTCCAAAATAATATTGGGACTGCCGAGCTGCACTGCAGATAGTGGAGTGAGAAAGATGTGCGAAGGGATGAGTATATAGGCGGATATGGTTAAACGAATAATTAAAGACTGGTGGAGAATAGAGGCCGGGGCAGGGGGTGAAATTCTAAGGATAGCATACCAGCGCCATGCGAAACACCAAAATAAGGGTTAAGGGGTGGATGGACTGAAGAAGCTACTGGATGACGTAGGAATGGGGTACTTTTGGTAAAGAAATGTTTCAAGAAATGATAAGCGATAGTGTAAAATGATGGTTTAAAGACTGAATGACATTGAAAAACAAACAATAAGGTCAGACTGTAACAGCAAGGTAGCACTGATTGAATATTGTAAAATAAGTGAAAATACGACAGCACGTACTGAAATGTTGAAAAAATTGGAAATGCGAGGGAATATTTGGTTGTTGGTGGGACAATAAAAGAAAAAAGCTCTAAGACAAAAAAATGAGGAATATCTTATATATTTTATGAAATAAGGCCATGGAAGTTGCTCACTTACTAAAATAATGTAAGGAAACAAGAAAGTTAAGAGAGATACATATAGGCCTAGATGAACAGGAGGAAATAATTGTTCAGCATGAAAAGTTCTATAGAAAGTCCACAAGAGCATATAACTATATTTTACGCATAGCCCACTATGTGTCTTAATGTTACAATAGGCCAACTCCTTTCCTAAATGTGGAAATTTAAATGACCAGCTTCAGAGCGTATGACTAGATTGCGAGACAGCGGGAGAGCTATAGACGAATTCGGCCAGCATATGCTGCACATGCTGTGACAAAATTATTAATAGTTTTCTGGTAATTTTCCGTTATCTATATAAAATCTATTACAACCCATCATGCCGAGATGGAAAGCGAATATTGGTCACAGTACATTGCATTCGAAAATGTGCTTTTATCACGTAATAATGAAACAGACCAACAAAGGAATTCTGAAATGTCTCATGACAGCGAAGTAATGATTTCACAAAGACAAAGGAATCATCTTTCTCCAAATTCACTGGCCAGGTTCAAGTATATTCCTCAGAAGCTGTCCGTTACACTACAGAATTTCCAAATTCTTTACATCCTTCTGGCTTGCCACAACAAAAGCTGAATTTTCCTATTAGGCCTTTATTGTTTCGTAATCTGCATCCGCCAAAGTTATGCAATGGAACGCGATTTGTAGTGAAAATTTAAAAACCTGCTTGATTGAAGCTTCTAATTCAACTGGCTGCGTCACAGTAGAAGCGGACTTCATACCGTCGATCCTCATGATTACTTCAAATTTCAAAGGAGTCAAATTCGAGTTAGAAGTCTGCTTTGGCATGACAATAAACAAAGCACAAGTTTAGGCAGTTAACGTGGCTGGAGTTGGTCTCAGTGGAGAATGTTTTCTCATGGAGAGCTTTACGTGACCCCTTCGTGTGTTACATCAGAACAAAATCATTTCATGTTCATTACTGAAGGGACTACCAATGTCGTGTATAAGGATATCGAATAAGACCTCAATTTAAATTAACCTATCACCTTAAGTTAATAAATGCTCCCATGCGAAGCTGTGGCGTGTAGTTGGAAGTGTATAAATGGGATTATGTCTCCAGCTAAAAAACATGGTCTTTGTGTGGATAATGTATGCCAGTTATGTGGTCAATTGAACACTGTAGAACATCGTGTGGCAATGCAGAGGCGATGCGGATATGGGAAATAAATGTAATAAGTGGTATTAGTGACGGTATGATAGACAGTGAAAGTATCAAGAAGTTCCAATATTTATTTTTGTGCAAGTTGCTTTACGTCGCACCGACTCAGGTAGGTCTTACGGCGATGATGGAATAGGAGAGGAGAGGGAAGGAAGTGGCCTTGGCCTTAAGTAAGGTACAGCCTCAGCATTTGCCTGGTTGAAAATAGTAAACCATGGAAATCCATCTTCAGGTCTGCCAATAGTGAGGTTCGAACCCACTATCTGCCAAATGCAAGCTCACAGCTGTGCATCACTAACTGCACGGCCATCTCGCTCGGTCCAATATTTTAATGTAAGGTAAGTGTCAACTCAGAAACTTAATTCTATTTTGTAGCTCACAGCTGGAGCAATTCATTTTTACATCTGTAATCATAACTTACGGGATCACACCTTTGTAAATGTCTTAGAGTTTCTTCGCAATCAAATGTGGAAAGTGATGAAACGGCGTGTTTGGCAAGACCTTGTTCAACTTGTGAAAGAAGTGTAAGAATAGATGCTTTGAATGTTCCAAATGGCCCGTGGGGTGCCTTTTTCTCCCTTCGATGGATCATTTTTTTGTGATCACAGAAGAATTAATAGAAATACTTAAGAAATAATTCTACTTTATAACATGTAAATATTCCTTGTTTGTAGCAGAAAATAATAGGGGGAGGTGAAGGAAAATAGAAAATATATGTTTGAGAATAACGCAGTTAATTGACTGAAGAGGCAATGTTTTTCTCATTGTGCATGCGCGTGTGTATATGCGTGTGTGTTTGTGTGTGTGTGTGTGTGTGTGTGTGTATGTGTGTGGTTGGGTGTTCTTCACTTTCCTCCTATTATTTTTTCATGTGAAATAACTGCCACGGAGTGAAAAATAAACTGATTTATAGAGGACAATATAGATATTAAACGAATGAGGAATATTACGTTTTGATAAGATATAATGAATGTCCTTTTATTTTAAACTTTTTAACTGTGATGTAATTTGTGAAAAAATATTGTTTTGAAAACTGTGTCTGTAGCTCGTCAGGAAAGCTGAGGAATTATCTCAGCCTAAATCGATGTCAAAATGAAGCTAATGATAAAAGAAGAGCCTTCCAGACTTGTTGTGGGTATATGGATCTCATTTTTCCAAAGTAATAGACTTAAGCAATGTCAACGAAGTTTGAAATTACACTGAGTGGCCAAAATTCACAGGAAGGGATTTTTCATTAGAAAGTGTGACGTGAATGACCACTGAGCGTTGTTGCTAGCTACGGCGTAGCTGAACACTCTGTCACAGACAACAGTATCGTGAAGATGGCAACACATCGCGAGTTAACCGACTTCGAATGTGGGATGATCATCGGCACATCGAAGCATGGGTAACACCATTGCTGAGTTGCAAGCGAATTCGGGTTTTCGAGGTCAACTGTGTCGAGGGTTGAACTTCAATACCACAGAGAGAATGTTACCACCCGCTTAAACCGCCGGACGGGAAGACCTCAGGTGTTTAAAGAACTGACATCACGTCGCCTGCGGAGAACCATACTGGGCGCTCGACGGGATACTGTGAGTCAAATCACCACCCAGTTCAATGTTGGGAGTCAGACACCAATTTCTACTAGGACTGTAAGGTGGCAACTGCACCGCATAGGCTTCACCAGCCGACGACCAACTTGTGTCCCTTCGCTGACAGCTCGACACAGAGCTCAACGACGCGCATGGGGCCGTGACCATTGGCAATGGGCCATGGAATCCCGGTTCCAGTTGTATCGAGCTGATGGGCGCATGAGGGTGTGGAGTATGTCCCATGAATTTATGGATCATGCATGTCAACAAGATTGTGTCCAGGCGGGAGGTGGCTCAGTTCTAGTCTGGTGTTATCGTGGTCGCAATTAGGCCCCATTGCCTGGCTGCAGGGAACGCTGACAGGTGCTCGTTATGTGTACATTCTTTCAGAACATCTTCATCCCTTTTGGTCCTAGAGTACCCTGATGGAGATGCCATGTTTCAACAGGACAATGCATCATGTCACCGCTCTATGGTGGCACTCAAGTGGTTAGAGAAGCATTCCATTCAAGTTACGACCATAGATTGGCCCTCCAGATCCCACGATCTTACTCCAATCGAGCATTTGTGGAATGCTGTCGATGCTGGTGTACGCTCCATGTACCCCGCACCAACTAAAATTAATTGTGGCTAGCACTGCAAGATGCATGGGTCCAGATCCCTCCAGACCGATTCCAACACCCTGTAGAGTCGATGTCTCTCCATATTGCTGCCGCTTTCAGGGCTCGCGGAGAAGGAAATCGTTATTAACATCACATTAATTGTTTTCCCATGACCTGTACTTCTTACTAGTGTTGTAAAACTCTCTGTACTGTATGACCGGTCATGACTCGCCTGCTAAAAGAAAACTGAGCTGCTAGTTGTCTCCTTATGTCTCTGCTCGCCCAAGAACTACTTCATGTGTGATGCACGGACATCGAGTAAGCGGTCTTGGTCGATCTTCGCTATGGATTACCCTCGCCACACAGAATATATATTCTGCTTGTCAGTGATAAGGAATTACCTACACCTCAAGTAAATAGCAGCCACAAAAGTCTAGGAGACGACTGATTTTATTGAGAAAACATACAAAGAACATTTGGTTTTGCGTCGTCCTTTGAAAAATAGAGATAACTTTTGAAATTTGTCAGTAGATTGCAAATGAAGAATATTTATAATTATTGTTCATCAGCAGTTGATCACTGGCGTGGTCTGTATTTAACCACTACTTAATTATATCATTATTATTCTCTCATCATCTTCTTCATCTGTTTCGGATGATATGTTACTCTTCCAATCCTTAAAACGGCCTCCCTTCGGGGAAAGGATGGTATTGCACTTGAAATCCCTATGCTAATTAAACAAATGAGAAGTAATATAGACCTGATTTTGAAATCATGAAAGCTTACCTGAAAAATTTCGATCTGCGTTGTGCAATACTCGACGAATTGCAATTTGGTTATACATC
The DNA here is from genome assembly GCF_040414725.1 of Anabrus simplex. Lineage (NCBI taxonomy): Eukaryota > Metazoa > Arthropoda > Insecta > Orthoptera > Tettigoniidae > Anabrus > Anabrus simplex. The sequence goes on from NC_090265.1 coordinate 1,393,320,302, forward strand.
AAAATACATTGAATAAAAATTATTAAATCATTGAATGTGGTACCTGTACAAAGTGCACGCATTTGTCACACACAGCTCACAATTTTATCCTTTTCATTTTTGTCAAACATATTGAGATAAGTGAAAGAAGATCATATGAAGGAAGATATTTTACGTTTGGAATTAAGTACGACTTTGTCACTCAGAAAAGTGAAAGCTAAATGTTTAATTCTGCTTACCTCCTTTTAAAATTTATATACATGTAAATAGATATTCAGTAGGCTAGTTAATAAGATAAAATGATGTCACGATCATATTATCATCATCACCATCATCAAGCCTTACATGAAAATGCAGTTACTAAGCTCATTTCGCAGAAATTGTGATTGACACTACAAACTTGCTGAAGCTTCTTTAGATTAATGTTTCCACTGTCCGTAAGGGCAGAAATAATAATAATAATAATAAGAAGAAGAAGAAGCTTTTATACTTTTGCCATGTCATCAAGAAAACAAGTTGTAATTCTTTACGTACAGGGCGAGTTGGCCGTGCGCGTAGAGGCGCGCGGCTGTGAGCTTGCATCCGGGAGATAGTAGGTTCGAATCCCACTATCGGCAGCCCTGAAGATGGTTTTCCGTGGTTTCCCATTTTCACACCAGGCAAATGCTGGGGCTGTACCTTAATTAAGGCCACGGCCGCTTCCTTCCAACTCCTAGGCCTTTCCTATTCCATCGTCGCCATAAGACATATCTGTGTCGGTGCGACGTAAAGCCCCTAGCAAAAAAAAAAAATCTTGACGTTTTGCAAAGAACATTGCCCGGCGTCTTTGGAAGAAAATCTCGACTGCTCATGACGAAGACTTAGTATGTCTATTTTTGAAGCTTGTAAAACCAAAGTGGGCCTAAAGAAACTTGATTGTGGGTCCTTTTTTCCGTCTTCTCATTAACCTGTGGTCTTTCTGAATGGTTTCATAAAATACGTAATTCTTTCTGCAAGCTAGTTATCAAATCCTTGTGATCTGTAAGCGCCATTATTTTCGGCTATTAAATCAACAACTTCGTTATACTGAGTGTGTAAGAATTCCTGCAGTGTTTACAAGCTGCTCCTATGTCTGCTGAATTGTTGTTTTTGAGACGAACTCTAAGATGAGCAGGTGGCACTTTTCTTCATGTAACGTATATTTTGCAGTATTTATTGTTGCTGAGATGCTCGGAGCATCATTTATCAAGAAGTTGTTTTCAATGATCCTGTGACTAAGGGCTGTGTTAATGCAATGTACAGCACAAGGAAGCCGTTCATGATTTTCCGAAGCTTTTATTACATCGGCGCCTGGCAGAGACAAAAAAATTAAAATGTGACATTTCCGGTGAAATGTTCCAATCAGTCATCCTTTCTTCAATTTATTTCATAACATTCACTCCAGTCTCCTTAACATCAGAAAATTTAGATGTAAATTCACACTATTTACAAGCGACCAATCCGTGTTTATGTAAAGTGTTGTAAGCGTCAAACAGTGCACCTGACTGTGTAAATCTACATATCTACAGTCGCAGCATATGCTTTACTATTAATACAAGGCGTTACGTTATTTCTAATCACATCGGCCTTTACCTTGACATATCCATTTATAGCAGCGGATGTGGCATTATGTCTGTAATGTTGAATTTTCCATTATATGCACCTAGATATACTAATTCTTCGTCCAGTTATTTGTAACCTTCGCCAATAGCAGTCACATACCTTTAGCACACAGTACAACACACTTTGCTGTTATACCGTTTTTATTACTGCCTGAAGTTGTTGTGTCAATTTGGGTTTCTTGAAACTATGTTTCCTTGAATGAGATGTTTCCGGCTGAGATAAAAAAAAGAAGTGTTGAGCATTTTTTCAATATACATACCCAGTGGACTTGGTGTTTTCGTCTAAAACGAAAGTTATTCCAGACATCGCATTATAGTCCCATCGTGTACACATTGTTTTCAATTTTACATGTTACTACGCTTTCTTCCTCAAGCTGCAGAGTTCCAGACAGACACAGTGCGAAAGGCCTGTGCCGGGTGTAGTCGCACATGGAGAAAAACAAGTTTAACTTCACTGTTGTCAAACATTACCTTGGATTCAATCACGGTCTTTATGCTCGGTCGAATTCTTCGTGCGGGCAGCCTAACCAGTTAAATTATGCAGTGCAGATCAGTATTGATTGATTTTAACTCGTCTTATCACGTATCCTGGACTCACTTAATCGCCCAAGTAGGATAAAGCTATGAATGTAACGCAGACCAAAATATTGACCTGAACGGGATGAACCTGTCAGTATATCTATGAACATAAAATATCACTCTTTTAAGCATTGTTCAGTGTCTACTAACAATTCCAGCAATCGATTTAGAAATGGTCGGTACATGCAGAGTGGGTCTCGGCCCCTAAGTGGCCACGGCTGATCCGTGGTCCAACAGCTGTGCACTCTGACCAGCCAACCGAGCAGAGGAGGTGTGGCCAAGGCTCTACAGTGGCTCTACGCTTCTACATTCGGGAGACGGGACAGGGCTGGATCTCACGACTGGCCCCAAACGTCCGCTGTCCTGAGAATGGTTTCCGTGGTTTTCCATTCTCCTGCACTAAGGTGAATGCCGGTACAGTTCCTAGTATAGGCCGTGACCGCCAACCCCCTCATATTCTCCGAGCATCTCCTTCAGCGTAACAAATCTCCCAGCCTGAGAGACAGCGTCACCGTTTAAGAGGCCCGCCTCCCCCTTCAGGGGAGGAATGAAAACATTTTAGTATTAGTAGTAGTATTTAGAATGCGACCCATAAGAAAATCCGCACAGCTAGCTTCGAGAGTTTTGTGCTCCTTTAGAAACAAATCTCACATCTAGAGCAGTTTTACCTAATTGGGACATTGCATTTGCAAACGCTTTATACATGGAGGAAACATAATCTATTCTATTTCAAATAAAGGAATATATCTTTTCAAACATTAAAGATATCATAGTAATGCAGACTATAACCGACATAATGGCCTTCATGCAGGATCATAATATGTTACCAAATTTCCTATTTTGGTCCCTTTATGGCACAATATAGGGCAGTGAAATTGGTCAGAGTCTCACAATGGAAAGAACACCTTTACTATACGCACTCCTACTCAGCATATAAAACTTGTATACACTGAACTGATATGGCACGAGGATTTCCTATCAACGATCTACTGCAAGGGAGAATCACAGGACAACCTTCTCTCGGTGCCTATCCGTTTCGGATGTTGGCGATCATGATGGCTATTTTCGTATTGTTTGTGGCAGCGCGGAACAGTTCAACTGACTGGTACCCATACCCAACACGTCTCGGCTAATGTACAGTATACTCGTAGATTCGTTCCTTCGCTAGTGGACGTTGTGGATGAAAGAGGGTGTTCGGGTGGGGGTCGTCAGTTAACCCGAACTACCAGATGGTGTATTATGAATAGAGAAGACAACTTCGATAGGGATATGACAGTGACTATAGAGATGGGCATTTGCCGATTTTAATAGTTTAAGGACGGGAGTCGAGTGAAATTTGATAGGCATAGCCCTGCGACACGTATCGATGTACCGATAAAAATAAATAATAATAATAATAATAATAATAATAATAATAATAATAATAATAATAATAATAATAATAATAATAGTTTTAAGTTCCACTAACTAATTTTACGGTTTTCTGAGGCACTAAGCTATCGGAATTCTATTATGTACCGGAAAATCTACCGAAATGATGGTGGAATATTTGAGCACCGTTAAATTACACCGGACAATTAGAATTGAAACTGACAACGTGGGCTCAGAAGTCCAGCATTTTTTTTTTTTTTTGCTAGGGGCTTTACGTCGCACCGACACAGATAGGTCTTATGGCGACGATGGGATGGGAAAGGCCTAGAAGTGGGAAGGAAGCGGCCGTGGCCTTAATTAAGGTACAGCCCCAGCATTTGCCTGGTGTGAAAATGGGAAACCACGGAAAACCATCTTCAGGGCTGCCGATAGTGGGATTCGAACCTACTATCTCCCGGATGCAAGCTCACAGCCGCGCGCCTCTACGCGCACGGCCAACTCGCCCGGTGCAATTTCATTCAGCCTGCACACTAAACAGCCTCCATATCTCTAATACCAATGGACAATGTTGTTGTCAACATGAAAAAATCGTGTACCGAAATTATCAGACAATATATTCGCTCTTTACGTTATTGTTCGACATCAGTGGTTTCAGAGATATGACATGGGTCATGCTGGACGTCATCTACTTTTGCTTCATGGGCTTTCATCAGATTTTCTGAGGTCGGTACTTAATACGGACTTCGGTCCAATTTTATGGCCGGTCGCCCTCTTCCAAGTCAACCATAAGTGTAGGGATGTATTCACCATTGCGTATATATGTGGGGCTTGATAGTGTGATGTGTTGTATGTAGATGAACAAAAGTAGGTGAACAAAAGTATATTAAAACCGACTCACCCAATCCCCGAGTCAGAGGAATTAATTGTACCCAGGAATCAAGTTCACGGCCCTCATAGCCGAAAGCTGGTACGATGACTATTGAGCCAAGGAACAAAACTAGGACCTGTAGGACGTCAAGTGGGTTATTATCATTAGATAGCATTTTGGACTAAGCCAACAATTTGTAGGTACTCTGCGTGAGAGTACACGCCTACATTTTCAATAAATTTCGCAAGTGATAGTACCGACACTCTAATGCAAATACAGGTAAGTTTAAGTAGTTCTATAAACCTTAGAGTCATGGCAGTTAAGTAACGAGAGATGTGTCCCAGGGTTTGTAGGTATTACACACGTAGTCATCAGAACGAAGTTCTTAGGCGTAATGCTTGCCTCAGATAACGAAAAACCCGATCAGTTACTTCTCACATCTATATCTCCTCAGCTGAACTCATGAGACTCAGTTAAGTCCGTTCCAGCCCAAAGTCTAGGCTTCATATCTTTGGGAAAAACGGGCATCAAACTCAGAGCCTACAGCAGATAATTGGAGAGAACTCTAGATCTCGTTTTAACTAATGTAAGTGGTGTTACTGTGAGTAGAGAGCAATATCCGTTAGTCCCAGAAGATCCACACCACCCTGCACTAACAATTCTTCTAGAACCAAGAGGTGAACGTGATCGAATAAAGCAAACTCGTACTATAGCGTATGATTTTCAGAAAGCAAATTTTCTTAGTATATATAACATGTTTCGAGAAACGGACTGGTCTGAGTTGGAAAAAATCGAAGATGTAGATGAAGCAGTAGAACATTTTTACGTGAAAGTAAATTCAGTATTTGAAGCCACGGTCCCCAAAAGAGCATTTTTTGAGAACTAAATACCCGGTTTGGTTTACTTCGGAAATAATCTATAATATTAAGTTGAAAGAATTGCATAGAAGACGACAAAAAAATTCTGATCATAGTAAACAAATATATAAACAACTCAGGAAATATGTTAAAACCTTAATCAACAAAGCGTACAATCGTTATATCTCTGAAATTCAAAACAACATCACGAAAGATACTAAATCATTCTGGAATTTTATTAAAAATAAGCGAACCCAAAAAGATCCACCCTTACAGAGTATGAAGCTTAATAATATAACGTTAGATAATAGCCAATGTATCTCCAATGGTTTTGCAACGTTCTTTAAATCTGTTCACTCTTCTTCTCCACCTTCTTACGCTATTCCTGATACACAGCGATTACTGGTAAACGATTCCCTAGGAGTAGAATTTATAACCACAAGTGAATATAAAGCAGCTAATATGAAATTAAAGTCCCAAAAATCATGTGACCCTGATGGGATACCTCCCTACATCCTAAAAGCATGTTCTGAAGTGTTACTCATTCCTCTTCTGAGACTGTATAATTTGATACTTAAGAAGCAGACACTTCCCAAAGCCTGGAAAATGTCGAGAGGTTGTCCAATCTTTAAATCTGGGGACAATAAGATGATTGAGAATTTTCGACCTATCTGTATTTTATGCGCTCCTTGCCCCAGCCTCGTACGCACGACCAACTAGGCAAATGGTTGACAGAGAATGGAGAACCATCCCTCAGGACACCATCCGCACTCTTATTGACTCTGTACCTCGACGTGTTTCTGCGTGCATCGCCGCTCGCGGTGGTCCTACATCCTACTGAGTCGATGCCGTGCGCATTGTGTAACCTGCATATCGGTTTGAAATAAACATCAATTATTCTTCCGTGCCGACTCTGTTTTTTCCCCAACTTTCATCCCTTTCGAACCACTCCTCCTTGGTGTTGCATTGTCACTGTCAGTCAGTGTAATTTACTTGGATTTTTCGAAAGTCTTTGACAAAATTGATCACGATATTTTATTGAAAAAGCTCTCTGAATTTGGAATGACTTCGCCAATGCTATCACTGATTTCATCCTACCTTAGAGACAGGCAACAGTATGTAGCATATCGCAATTGTAATTCAGACATTTTTTCTGTCTATTCTGGTGTTCCATAAGGTTCAAACCTGGGTCCGTTGCTGTTTAACGTTTATGTCAACGATCTCCCATCTAAGGTTAAGTTTTCAAATTGCCTTTTATATGCGGATGATGTAAAACTTTACAAAGAAATAAAATGTGATAGAGACATCCACAAACTTCAAAGCGATTTAAATCAGTTATACGAATGGAGTATAGAAAATAATTTACATTTCAATATAAAGAAATGTTGCTTTATGAAAATTACACACGGAAAATTCCCTAAAGAACACGTGTACTCTATCAACAACGAATTACTGACGCAGGTTAATTCAATTAATGATCTAGGAGTACGCATCACAAACAATTTGTCGTTTAACTCACACATTTATGACACAATTAATGATGCCTACAAAAAACTGGGCTTCTTAATCCGACACACCAGATAGCTGAATAATATCCAAGCCCTCACACTTTTGTTCAACACACTTGTGAGGTCCAAACTTGAGTACGCGTCGGTAATTTGGTCTCCCATTTACAAATCTTATCAAAACCACGTGGAGAAAGTTCAGAAACGTTTCTTACGTTATCTTTACTTTAAAAAACATAACAGGTTTGTTCCTAGCGGCATAATTCACTATAAAGATCTCCTGAAAGAATTTAACATCACTTCATTATTAAACAGACGTATAATAAATGATCAAAAATACCTCCATAGAGTTATCAATAATGTGGTAGATAACAGTTACTTTCTACAACAATTCTCGTTCAATACCCGGAAAGGAAGTTTAAGACACAGACATCTCTTGTTTCTTCCGATTTCTAAAACAGTATTTTATAGAAGCTCACCACTGTTCAGAATGTGCACTACTTATAACGTCACAGTTCAAAAATTTCCTGATCTTGATCTAGACTTTGCTGTTAGATACAATTATTATGTAAAATTATTGAAGAAGGCACACTGTTGAAGTAATGGTCACACTATGCTGGGCACTTTGAGTTCAGTTCACTATTTCTGAAGGTTTACCCTATAGGTGTATATATGTACTATATTTATACTTATTTCTTGGTTAATTTGTGTTTCATTTTTGTGTTTTATATTATTTAAATTCATATAATTTAAATATTGATAAAGAAAATGTAGGGATAACTGCAAACAAATTATCATTACTAATGTCTGTTTGCACTTAAGATTTAATGTGCTGTTCATACCTATTGCTACAACACATCTATCACCAAACACATATATTTCATGCGTTACTTTCTATGATTTTCTTTTTGTATGTCAGTTTCTTTAACTGGTGTCAGTCTAAGATTGGAGTTATTTCTTTTGTAGATCCTAATTCCTAATTTATTTTATGTTTCTGTATTTCTACTTTTTAATTCATTTTTAGATATTAAGTATTTTAGGTCATAAGTCCACTTCGAACCTGAAAAAGTCTACTTTTTAAATTAATTTTTAGATATTACAGTAAGTATATTTAAAGTTGAAAAAGTATTAATGTGCTGTAAATTCCGTTTGCTACTCTTGAAATCAAGGAAAAATGAAGTCACAAGCTAAGAGTTTGGTTAGAGCCACTTTGAGGGTTCGAACCCCACTGTCGGCAGCCCTGAAGATGGTTTTTCGTGGTTTCCCATTTTCACACCAGCGAAATATTGGGACTGTACCTTAATTAAGGCCACGACTGCTTACTTCCAATTCCTAGCCCTTTCATATCTCATCGTCGCCGTAAGACCTATCTGTGCAGGTGCGGCCTAAAGCAAGTTGTAAAAACAATGCAGTTTTTCCTGTTAAGCCAGAAATATTACTCATTTAATATTTACAAGTTTTGTGACGATTTAGAGGATTGAATATGAAATCATAGGGGCATTAAAGAGCATGCTTTCCATTTTCTGGTCCAATAAGACATTTTTAATATTCGTTACACATACTTTTAAAATTTCTACATTCAATCTATTAGCCCGAACTTCCTGGCGATGAACTTTGACTGTTCATTTTCCCTCACTGCTGGTATATATTTTTCAAGTTTCCGTCGTGTTGAATTAACTATCCTCATTACAGAGTATCACTTCCCAGAAAATTCTTCATCTTGAAAAATGTAGGAAGAGCCTCGAGACTTTTAGCAGGAAGTGGCATCTAGAGCTATCCTCCGGGCTGAGGGTTTCCCTACAGACCCTGCCAGTTTTAACCTCTCTAGAACTTTGTGTTGAAAATATATTTGGGCTTCGAACGGTCAACAAAAATTTGCTTGCTTAGGAAATAGTGTGATGTGGAAGGTTATTATTCCCGGCCCCAGTTGACTGTCTGGACTTCCCAAATATAAAATGTACGGAAAACTACAGTTTAGTTCATTTTATCTCACAGAAGCAAATCTGTAATATCTGACCTACAAAATAATGTTTGTAATAGTGATTCAGTGATTTCGTTTATCATTACCTCTAAGGTTAAAATATAATAAAACCAATCGTACCAGGCGAGTTGGCCGTGCGCGTAGAGGCGCGCGGCTGTGAGCTTGCATCCGGGAGATAGTAGGTTCGATTCCCACTATCGGCAGCCCTGAAAATGGTTTTCCGTGGTTTCCCATTTTCACACCAGGCAAATGCTGGGGCTGTACCTTAATTAAGGCCACGGCCGCTTCCTTCCAACTCCTAGGCCTTTCCTATCCCATCGTCGCCATAAGATCTATCTGTGTCGGTGCGACGTAAAGCCCCTAGCAAAAAAAAAAAAACCAATCGTGTCTCAGTGTGGTGCAAATATGCTTAGTATGGAGAGATTAGTATTGCCTTGTCAGATTTGCGGTGTTAAAGAATTTGAAAAAGATAAATTTATTACGGAGCAACATGTTAACCGTATAAAACACAAGACAACTCTGAAGTGACTTAAAGACCAGAAGCTCTTGATAGGTGAGAGTTGCTCGTAACATTCTACGATTTTTGAGGAATTGAGAGACGCACTTCCTTCTACTGATATTCCACTAATTAAACTGAACAACGAAAAGTTCAGAGCATTTTCGGAGAAATATACAGGGAGGCAGGTACCTGATTTTTCCACCTTAAGGAAAAATTACGTCTGCAAATTCTGCCAGAAAACAACAAGGCATATTCGCGAAAGGAATTCATGAGGAAAAGTTATGGGTGTCGATGGGCGAAACTTGTGATTCAGAAGGATGGTATATACAGAACCAAACGTAGTGATTGGTATGATGGTAGAAAATGGACTAGTGAATCATTCCTAACAAATTGTCAACAAGTAGAAAATTTTAATGATTTAACAGCCTGCAAAGTTTTCAACAACTCGATGCAAGTATTTTGGCCTGATGGCATCCAATATAGCAAACTGTTGCTTTTTGTAACAGATACGGCATGGTACATGGTGAAAGCAGGGAATTACCTTATTCCCCTATATTTCAGTATCTTGCACGTGAATGCTACGGAATAGCAGATGTACGAAGTCACTTTCCAACTTTAGACAGATTAATATCTAACAAGAAGGTTTTCATCACCGTGGCAACAAGTTTATTGTCCTTTAAGACTTATGCTCCTGATGTATCCTTTCACCTATCCTGTTCAATTTGCCCCTCTGACACAACTATCAAACGCCTGCCTTATAGGTATGGACAAAATTATAAGATGTTGTGCAAAATAAATAATTATGCTGCCTGATGCTCCCAATTCAATGCTGTATGGTACCAGAAAGGTCGAAGGGATGGGAATAATTAGCGCAGAAAGGGTAGCCAGTATAGAGCATTACAATACTTCTAATCGCTTACTCCATATTTGGGACGTTCATCTACAGTACATAAGGAACTTACCTGAAGAAAAAGCTATGCCGCTTCACAGACTTGACTTAATAAAAGAAAGCCTTCTCCCAAAAATTGAAGTAAGAAAACTACAGCAATTATGAGAAATCGATCATTTCAGTCGTGGTGCCAGTTACCACGAAAAGGAAATTGCGTAGTGTTATATTCAGTCTGCCCGAAAGCCATAGTTATTACAGTATTTATCTTCTACTTCTTTTTTTCCGCTTTTATTTCTTCTCTCTGCCTTGCCTCTTTAAGCTTATGTAGTAACACCATAAGACGTCTTCTTGTCTTATACCTCTGTCCTCTGTTACCGCTTTCTTAAATTCGTAAGTCATATCATTACAATTTAGTGCGAGACATTTCATTTTTCCAATACATCCACTTGGTATTTGCATATTTGTCTTATCCGGCCATCCTCACTTATTACCCTATCTTCAATTAAAGTCAACTTTCTTAACTGTATTACTTTCTTCCTTAATTTCTCCGTATGTATGCGAGTGCTAATCCAGAAAACTGGACTCTCTTTTCTTTGCGGGAAATTTCCAAAGATGTTCAATTATGTAACGTTCGGCGCCAAAAAATATCGGGACAATTTTAATGACGGTGCAGACCTTCGTTTAGGGGGTAATTTGTGACTCAACATTAAGTCGTATCACAAAACAGATAGCATAACCTAGTTTCAATTTATAGAGTTCTAAAACTTTGGTCCTATGACTGTTTGCTGTATCTCTATCCCTTATAGGTTAGATAGTTGCAACTATAGATTTTAATGGAATCTCTCCAACTCGATTGTTTATGACATTAGGAAAAAGATCCTGTCTTTATAATGAAAACTCTCTACCTCTATTGTGAATGGCAGTTGCCAAGTGAGCCTGCCGTCATAATAGAAACTCCTGATTTGGTTTGTGAATGGCAATAGGAAATGTGGTCTGCCATTAACATCAAAACTTCCTCAATGCCCACCTTACATTGGAAACAACTTATGGATTCCTCCAAGTTTTGTTTTTCGGATAGCGTTAAGGGACATGCAATTTAATATAATCTTACTCATTGCGTGTAGAGTAATTTACTTAGAAATCCGTATACAAGGTAGAACACCGTAGCGAAGCACGGGTACATTTGCTGGTACAAAATAAGAAAGAGTTTTGTCTGTAGATTGCTCAGAATTTAAAAAAATTGTTTATGTATTGGCCGTGTCCACAGTAACCATGATATGCACTTTTAAACTTCCAGTCATTTCTGTCTGTCTGTCTGTCTGTCTGTCTGTCTGTCTGTCTGTCTGTCTGTCTGTCTGTCTGTCTGTCTGTCTGTCTGTCTGTCTGTCTGTCTGTCTGTCTGTCTGTCTGTCTGTCTGTCTGTCTGTCTGTCTGTCTGTCTGTCTGTCTGTCTGTCTGTCTGTCTGTATGTATGTATGTACGTCTGTCTGTAGCCTAGATTGCAGTGCCACATTCCCCGACTTTAATTCATACATACATACATACATACATACATACATACATACATACATACATACATACATACATACATACATACATACATACATACATACATACAGAGGCCCTACAGACAGACAGAGATGAAGGAAAGTTAATAAGTGCATTTCGTTGTTACTCTGGACACGACCTATACAGAAATACTATTCTGAGCAATGCACAGATAAAACTCTCTTATTATATATAGGAAGTGTCCCAGGAGGAATAGTCAATATTCAGGGATAAGGCAGGAACGATCATATGAAGCAAAGAGCTTCATACGGACATACGCCCTCTAGGAACTAGTGACATTTTATGTTTCAACTGAACATGAACGCAGGTTTTCTATGTATACAAGTGTGCTGCATGATACGCACTGATCAGTTTTTTTTTTTTTCAGAACTTGCAGAAAATCTTGAACCATTAAATTTAACAATGAACTCTGGTGATAGACCTAGTTAAAAATGACTGTATTTGGAGTGCTAAAAAACATTTCAGATCAAACCCCAGTATGGTTTATGCAAACTGTTATTTGCATTTTGCGCATATTAACTTAACCTGCAAACAAAGTGTCTGTAATCCATTTAACCTCATAAAGCAAATATTGCCCAGAACACTATTTTAGATCACAAACGCATTTATTTTAGGGCAAGGTTAGATAATTTATATGCCAGAGGAATCGTTACCCCACTCATGAGTTTGCTGGTCCAAATTATTTATTTCTAGAATATTCAATACAAGGAGGGAAAATATTTTCAGGTCCATTTAAGGTCATATAGAAATTTGTTCGGTCATAAATGCACTGTATTTCAGGCATTTCGGGTAATTTTATTTACTTTGTTTTGTATTTGATTAGATGTCATAAGCAATCGTCGCTTTCCTTGAGAGAGAAACTTTTCTACGGGCAGGAATACTGGACTAACGATATTAAAATATGATATAGGCTATCTTTTGATTCATTTACGAGACTCAATGCACCAAGAACTCATAATAGTGGTAAACATTTCAAGTCCTAAAAAAATTAATAATCCTCTTCTTATCACAGGTGGATCGTGACTTTCTAAATGTTATCCCTACAATTGAACATGACAGTCTTCCCTTCAGTTTGTCTCGTTAGGTTAACATGTTCATTAACGCAAGGTTAAATCATGTCTCAACGAAGCTTTACTTCATGGTCTGCACATCTTTGGAAAGATACAGCTTCATTAACCATTTCAACACAACGAAATTGCAGAAGAATAACGGGCCAATTCCAATAGCCTGACATTTATTAAGATAGAGAAACGATGTCACGTTGAGTCCGAAAATCAGGGTGAACTCGGGGCGAATACTGTACATACAATGGTAGAAATACTGGCAATATCAGAGTGAAAATAAAATAAAGCCAAATTGGCCAAATTGAAAGGCAAAATTTAATGTTACTGGGTGAAGTTTATTCAAAGCATGTCTAAGGAAGCGCAATGTGTAGAATTATTTGTTTGTTTGTTTGTTTGTTTGTTTGTTTGTTTGTTTGTTTGTTATATATGTGTGTGTGGAACGGCATTGCCCTTATTTGTGTCTAAAGCCGAGAGATAACTCGCTTGTTTTCCTAAGAAAGAACCTCTGTGTATGCACTACGACTCAGCATTTTCAATATAACTCTGAGTGTCTGTACAGCTCACAGGGACAGAGACTGCAAGTTACATATTTTTTTTGTAGGTCGTCACACAGAACTGCAAAGCATATCCGTACTCTGTACCATCTAGCTGAAGTAATGAAAGCTCGTCGTGGCTGCGGATCCAACCAAAATACTTCGCTAATTCTGCAGCAGTTTGTGTTATTTCCAGAAAGATCACACACCCATACACGTTATTTTAACGTACACACGTTTCCGAAGTAATTAACAACAAGAATAAATGGAGGTACGAAAAATGTCGTTTAGAGCAACTTTCCAACAGTGTGTACTGCGTGGATGAGTATTATATAAAGTGGATATCAACTCAAATAGTCTGTCGTAAAACACCCTCTATTTTAATACACACTCATTAATGAAAATGAAAATCCACAGCCTGTTTCCAGTCATTCGATCGGGTCAGGAATGGAATGAATGAAGCCCCATCTAGCGGCGAGGATGGGAATTGTACCGGCTGCCGAAGCTTGTCGTACTCCTTAATATTAATATAGACCAAAATGGAAACAATCCTATCAATACAATAATGGTCACACATATAACGACGTAAATCGTTTGCGAGTTTATATCAAGTTTTCATTACTGATTAGGCAAAGTTTGATGCATAGGCTAAAGACAATGCCTGGAGGGCCAAGTTTAAAATTTCAACACCAATGAGCAAATTCCTTTCTTAAACGTTTGGAAATTAAACACAAATTTTGTAATTCAATTATATCTTGTTACAGTTAATTTGTTGGAATGCAAAATAACATAATAAACTTCCCACACTGTGACAGTTTTAAATAATTATAAGTGATTATATTATTGTATTTATTATTATAATTGATATTAAATACATCGCAATTGGGAAATATTCCGGTGGCACTGATCACTTGCAGAAGTGTGATATTAAAGTAAAGTTAGAACTTAGTTAACCAACAACAACAACAAGAGACAACAACAACAACAACAATAGACAACAACAACAACAAGGAATTTTATGATAACAAAAATCTACAAGAAGTACTATAGGTTGAACTTACTACTAGCTTAACACTACAACACCGTCATATACAAATTCACTCGTACCTTAAATATTTCAAAATGTTACACTATGACTTACAACAACAACAACAACAACAACAACAAGAGTACAACAAACAATTCCATGGAAAGAAATATTACAATATTACAATATTAATACTAGTTTAACATTCTAAATCAAGCATGATCATATACAAATACCCACAAAACTTAAGTAATTCCAGTGCTTAACACTACGACTTACAATAATGTAGGTTGAGGTCACTACTAGCTTAACATAACAACACAGTCATATACAAATTTACACGTTCCTTAAGTATTTCAAAATTTTACACTATGACTTGCAGTATATTGAGCGCTACAGTTTCTGTTACCTTAGCATTGTAAATACAGTACATTCATATATACATTTACAGGTACCTTAAATAATCATGATGCCTTAAATCTACAGTGGGTTGAGCATTGCATTAAAATATGACGCCATCACATAGAAATTTACAGAATGCTAGGTGTCTATTCTTGAAGCATCTTTCATTTTTGGGAAAATGCTCTAAGAAAGCTCAGTTCTCCTATATGTTAATGAATATTTATCGTACCTAGTTCTATTATTGTCGAAAATATCTTGACAATGTGTTGGATTTATGAATTCCTGTTCATTGCATACCGTGAAGCATGCTCTTGTGAAGACATATTTTTATATTAAAATGAAGGGTTATTGGAGCAGTTGATACCTGAGTGTCCCAGGACCTGGACCTGGAAGAAAATCTCCGTTAAATTATTGCAGAAATTTTTTCTGAATTGTGTGCCAAGTTACAATATATTGACAGACATAAACTGCCTCCTAACATCGAAATGTGAAAGAGTTATAGAGAGTTTCCTATAGCTTAAAGCGGCGAAGATCATGTGTATTTGATTTTTGAAATTAAATATCAAAGTAACTGAAAACCTACAACATGTTTTCCAGTCAATGGCCGGGTCAGGGATAGAATGAATGAATCCCCCATGTTGCGGCGAGGATAGGAATTATGCCGGCTGCAGAGTCCTGTCGCACTCGTTTGGGGCAATGATTAATGACTGGTATATGAAATGAAACGATAATGGAGAGTGTTGCTGGAATGATATATGACAGGAAAAACCGGAGTACCCAGAGAAAAACCTGTTCCGCCTCCGCTTTGTCCAGTACAAATCTCACATGGAGTGACCGGGATTTGAACCAGGCAACCCAGCGGTGAGGGGCCGACGCACTGACGCCGGAGCCACGGTGGCTCCATAAAAGTAACTACTGAAAGTAAACAATTAATAGCCAGCCTCAAGCCCTGGGCTTGATTCCCGGCCTGGTCAGGGAATTTTACCTGGACTTGTGCGCTGGTTCGAGGTCCACTCAGGAACGTGTGAACAATCGAGGTGGTAACTGGCGTTAGGATAGCGCTCCCAGTCTAGAATGACAAGTGTAATGACCGAGAGGATTCGTCACAATGACCACGCGTCACCTCGTATTCTACAGGCCTTCGGACGGAGGAGCGGTCGCTACGTAAACCAACGCTCATCAGGGATGCAGCACCGTGGCGTTTGTTCGTATACAGTTAATACCCAATTAATGTATAATAAATGTACATATTTTTAAATATACAGAGAAGGGCAAAATAATTGTTATCATAAAACCAATATTATTACAACAACAACTTAAATGTTTGGCTCGGGATAATGTGAAAAAGGAAATCAAATGGTAAGATCTGTAGGTATGTCGAGCACAGAGCCCGAAGTTCGAATGCTCCCCGAACAGGTCCATATGAGCTCTCATAGACAACCTAGGCGTCGCTGATGAGGTTTACCAGTAAAATGAGGATGAAGGTAGTTTCCTGTTGCGAAATATAGGTTGTCTGGAAAATTAGAAAATATGTAAATAATGTAAAATTTATTATTTAAAAGCCTTCGTTTGATATATATTGTTTTAATTGCTTGTAAAATTGATTAATTATCCTGCCAACTTTTACCTTTCTTTCGCGTAGGAAAACAATGGTTTAGAGCCGAAGAAGACATCGGACTGTGATGAAATAACTTCATGATATCCTGAAAACACTGTAAAGACCGAAACAAGTGGAAGTCTGATGGAGCTTTGTCCGGTCAATGTGGTGGGTGTGGTTAGATATCCCAGCTCATCTCGCACAAATTCCTGAGGGTAACCACAACTATGAGAGGTTCAGTGTTTTAGGTGGGACATTACACACTTTGTATGGCCTTATCTGATTAATACTTAGGTATATTTTGTCCAACACATACAGTATGCAGACAAACGTGTCATTTCATTAGATGGGAGAAACATATTACCGTGAAATGCCTTTCACCCTCTTTAGACACTTGTTTGAACTCATCCCACTATCATGTGCACAGGCATTACAAAGGAGGGGGTAGATTTCCCCCTTGCAGAACTTCACCTTGAAGCCAAAATTCCGTCAGTAATTGTACACCTTGTTACCAATGCTTAATGAATGTTAAAATGTTTTACAGTGTACCACTTTATTATTGAATTATTCCCTTTAGAATGGGGTAACATAATGAGTTCAGCTCCTTCGCTGAATGGTCAGCATTGCGGTCTTTGTTACAGAGTGTCCTGAGTTATGTTCTTGATCAGTGCGGTGACATCAGATGCGTCTGTTTTAATTCCTCTGGCTCAGGGCCACATACAAATCTTTATTTACACACAACAGTCTACTAACGACTAACTACTACATTATATAATAGTGAATATATGAACGCACATTATAATGGCGTCAGGAAGGACACAGGGCTATAAAATTGGGCTAAATTACGTCTGTATTTTTTAGTTTAATTAATGTCCGACTTTTTGGCTGAATGGTCAGCGTACTCGCCTTCGGTTCAGAGGGTCCCTGGTTCGATTCCCGGCCGGGTCGAGGATTTTAACCTTCATCGGTTGGTTCCAATGGCCCGGGGGCTGGGTGTTTGTGCTTCCCCCAACATACCTGCAACTCACACAACCACACATAATACTATCCTCCACCACAATAACACGTAGTTACCTACACATGACAGTTGCCGCCCACCCTCATCGGAGGGACTGCCTTATAAGGGCTGCACTCGGCTAGAAATAGCCACAAGAAATTATTAGTTTGTTTAATTAAAAATAATACCAGAGTACCATGTTGTTGGAGTGGAAGTACCTGATGGGGATCGCTATAAGCTATAAGTACCTATGTGTTAAGACAGGTAAAGATTTTCACTGAGGTATTCACATTAATGTATACAGAGTGATCGGATACAACGTTAACGGGGTATATGAACATAAGGGCGTTAGTCATATTGATACGTAAAAATAACGTCCGTTTCTCGAGGCTTTGCCACTTTATCAGCTGCTGAAGTTAGCCAATCAAGGTATCTTCGCGGGCTAATTCAGATGGGCTTTACGAGGCGGTGTTGCTAAATAAGCTTATGTTCGGCATGAGAGCGCCAATAGAAGAAATAAACTTCTCCAGGGGAGGGACTTGAACAAGGATCTCCCTGTTGATAGGCTCGGCCCATAGCAAGCAAGCTACGGTAGCATTGGCTGAAACCTAGAGTGTGTTAGAGTTTGATGCTCATTTCTCGGCATGACTCTCAATCCCGACCAATCCACGTGCATATTTAGCAACACCGCCTCGTAAAGGCCGTTTGAATTCGCCCGCGAAGCGATCTGATCGGCTAACTTCAGCAGCTGGTGAAATGAGAACGGTAGTAGATATCGACGTAACTTTTCCAAATTACCTATCAGTATGACCAACCCTCTAACACTTATGTGCTCGGTTCACTTTGTTTCCGACCACTCTGTATAAAGGTTACAGATCTCTTCATATGGTTATGAGGGTACTTAAGGGTTGTAGTAAGGATGTGAAGGGAATGAAGCATAAGACACTTGCAAGAACCCAATTAGAGTATGGTTCCAGTGTATAGGACTCTCACTAGGTTTATTTCATTCGAGGACTGGAAAGGAGTCAAGAGAAAGCAGCACGGCTTTTCTGGGTGATTTATGGTAAAAGAGTAATGTTAAGAAAATGTTGCATACTTTGGGCTGGGAAGATTTGGGAGTAAGGAGACTAAGTGGTATGTTCTGAATTGTCAGCCAAAGAGATAGAGTGGAATGATTTTAGTAGACGAATAAAGTTGAGGGGAGCCTCCGTGGCTCAGACGGCAGCGCGTCGGCCTCTCACCGCTGGATACCGTGGCTCAAATCCCGGTCACTCCATGTGAGATATGTGCTGGACAAAGCGGAGGTGGGACAGGTTTTTCTCCGGTTACTCCGGTTTTCCCTGTCATCTTTCATGCCAGCAACACTCTCCATTCACATTTCATAGCATTTATCAGTCATTAATAAATCACCTGGGGAATGGCGACCCCCTCGTACTAATAGCCTATATCCGCTTCATTCATTACATCCCTGACCCGGTCAATGACTGGAAAACAGGTTGTAGGTTTTCATTTTCAATAAAATTGAAAGGAGATTTTTAAAAGTAGGACAGATTAAGTTACAAATCACGAGAACAAATTGTGCCAAATATTATTTTATAGGAAGAGAAATTAGGAATTGGAATAATTCACCACGGGAGATGTTCGACATAATTCCAAATTTTTGAAATAATTTGAGAAAAACCACGTAAACAATTCGTTGATAATCTCCCACCTGGGTGACAACCCCAAATAGAGATCAGTGGGGACTGATTGAAGTGACTGACCAAGTTTTCATGACGGATGAGCACAATCATGAAAGTATGGCATTAAATAATAATAATAATAATAATAATAATAATAATAATAATAATAATAATAATAATAATAATAATAATAATCATCATCATCATCATCATCATCATCATCATCATCATCATCATCATCATTAAATGTTATTTCCTTGAAAGTTTTTGACCGAATCTGAATCCAACGACTTAATTATAATTTCAGTATTTTAACATCGTTCACTACAACCAACTTCAGCCCACATCGAGCATGTTACTTACGAAACAGAAGACCAACATAACAAACCAAGGCTTTCGTGGCCGTCGTCACAGTCAATGTACAAGAAATTTTCCGGTACTGAACTTGGAGTGAGCAGATCGCACAAAATACTAGGCACTGTTTCCGGTGAAACGTTGGAAGCTAGGAAGCCAATAAGACATCGGTCTACAAATACGGAAATTTTCTTCTATGGTCTCATTGAAATTGAAATGTCACTCCTTGCACCACTCTTAGCACAGCCCTTAGTCCCGCAATAAACTGAAACATGTCTATTAGGTTGTCAGCCTGGGGGCTGATCGGATCCTCAAATAGCACCACCAAATCTTACGCGGTTACTGAGAAACTACTAACACTGACTGAAGTGCCAAACTGAAATGGTGAGGAATAGGAAACACCCACTATGAGGAGGTGCAGGGCAAAGCCAGGTAGAGTTAGGAATAGTTTTGGAAGTAAAGAAAGATTGAATAAATTTACTAGTAAAATTGAATTTAGTAAGAAAGTCAGCTAAAAATAACATGATGGCAAACATAAACAGCAGTCATATGAATTTTAGGGAAAAATGGGAAAATATGTATAGGTATTTTAAAACAGGAACGGGCTCCAGGAAGGACATTCCAGGGATCATTAATGAACAAGAGCAGTGTATTATTTTGTGAGAACTTACAGAAGGTAGAATTATTCATTCGGCAGTATGTAAGGATAGTTGAATATAAGTAAAATGATGCCATGCAAACTCCCTGTCTCTCTCTCTGTCTTTCTCTCTTCCCGCGCACATTGATGAAAACGTGCTATTGTTGATGATAATAACGTGTATTATCTTGTGTATTAGCGAAAGATAGCTCATATTTATCATATCACTTTCTATGGTACCATTTGATTGCTAGGAACTGGTTCGTTGGTGCAGATACGATGGTAGAAATGCTGGGCGGATAAACACGTTATCATATAAAATGCTTAGAAGGTAAAGTATTATGTACGTCGTTGCATGGCGCTCTGTCAGGCTTCAGTTCATGTTCGCTGAGATCACTAATAGCGCGGCGAATGTTCCCTTTTCAATTCCGGGCATAATGAACATGACTGAGTTGGAAGCTTGTTTATTCGACGTCATACCTTCCTATGAAAATGTTATAATCATTGGTGATTTTAAGATCAACTGAATGAATCAGCGAAGACTGAAAAAAATAGTATTTCTGTAACCTGGCAATCCTTCCTTTGAAACCTACTGATCATATATCTATAAATATCCGGCTCCATAACTAAATGGTTAGCGTGCTGGTCTTTTGTCCGGAGGGTCCCGCCTGGTTTGGGATTTTAACAATCATTGGTTAGTTCCGATTGCTTCATCATTAGAATTCATCGTAGGTAGGACTTCATCCTCATAGACGTGCAGGTCACCTACACGGCGTCAACTCGAAAGATCTGCACCATGTCTCTTCGGAGGCTACACGCCATTTTAGATTATTATTATTATTATTATTATTATTATTATTATTATTATTAGTATTATTATTATTATATATGCAAATAACCACACCTCACACAGAGTAATCGATCATAAAATCAACAATTCCAAATCATGACCAAATTCCTATTCCATCGATCTCACCTCACGCCCTCACTTACTTATCCTACTCCCTTAATGTACCCAAATACAAGCAGAAATTCACCCACCGCCTGTAAAAATATAAAATACATTAATTTTGATCACCTACCTTGAAATAATATCCTGCTATTGTACGACATTGACTCAAAATTTGATAGATAGCTTTCTTTTTACCAGATTGTACGACGAATTGGACCGTGGTTAAATGACGAATTTATTTTAAAAAATGGCTCGCCGTGGCGCATGTTTCCGAACGCACAAGAGAACTCTCAATGAATATGATTTCTAAAACTATCTTGTGCTTAAAAACAGAGTCAAGCAATTAGACTTACAAATAGTTCTGAAGAAGTACTGCAAATGACCATTCTCTCCTTGACCCCTTACAAGGTAGGGGTACAGTACTGCAACAACAGACTCGCAATGGAACAACACTAAGTGGCTGTTCTAACGCTGTTGAACTCCAGTAATGCTTTTGATACGATAGACTTACAAGAATTAGTTAGTAAATTGGAATCTTAATGGTTCGACTATTTAACAATCAGTTTCTTTACATCTTATGTGAAAAATCGTTATGAGCGGGCAACAAGTGATGACAGCGTTTCGGAATGGCGACTTGGGCAAGTAGACACCCAGCAGGGTAGTGTTTAGGGACTATTACATTTTTCTCTGTACAACAATAATACCTCACATACACTAAAATAAATAGCTACCTCTTAAATGCAGATGACCTTGAAATATATATCCAGTGCACAATAATTGTCAGATGAAGAGTAAAACATAAATACCCAAACCCCAAAGCCCCGCAGGTTCATGGCCTACCAAGCGACTGCTGCTGGGCACAAAGGCCTGCAGATTATGAGGTGTCGCGTGGTCAGAACGACAAATCCTCTCAGCCGTTATTCTTGGCTTCCTAGACCTGGGCCGCCATTTCACCATTAGATAGCTCCTCAATTGTAACCACGCAGGCTGAGTAGACCTCGAACCAACCCTCAGATCCAGGTAAAAATCTCAGACCTAGCCGGTAAACAAACCTGGGTTCTCCGGGTAAGAGGCAGGCACGCTACCCCTACACCGCGAGGCCGACTTAAAACATAAATGCTGACTTGAAGCTACTTTGTGAATACGCACGTTGTTGTACGGGCTTATCAGACTGATATGTGATAGGAACCCCTGACTTGATGAGGAAAGCAACGGGAAACTACATCACATTAATTTCCCTAGTATTCCTCTTCAGTGATTTCAGTGATGCTTAGGCCATCTATGATGGCTTATGGTGTAACATCGTATTGAGAACTCACATACAAACTGGAATTAAGTACCTAATATAAAATCTTCGTCAGATGAAATGAGATGTTCATCTTAGCCACCAAAACTCAGATGGGATGGCACATGTCGGCTTAGGTAAATGTTTCAATGTGTCCACGTTGGTGCGAAGATCTAGAATGTTGGGTTCGGTGGTAAGGGCTGTGCTAGAAGCGGTGTAAGGTGTGATGCATCGTCGTGTCGAAGGGCTATAAAGGACCAACAAATTGGAAACTGTCTACAACTACAAGAAAATTACAATTTTCTAAACTTAAAGTAATCTATAGGTAAAATCGAATGAATGAATGAATGAATGAATGAATGAATGAATGAATGAATTAATGAAATCATGCAACGGTTATTAAAACACCAGTATTATCGCTACACTAGCACGGATACCTGATTTTCTCGAAGCAATTGACTTTCAATTTACCTGCTATTCAGTATTTTTCAAATTCTTCTTCTTCTTCCTCTTCTTCTTCTTCTAGCTCGGCTATGATTAGTAAGCCGTAGATCAACGTTCAACTAGAAGAATTGTATGGTTGCGGTTCCACCGGCTGCATGTTTAATCTTTCACAAAATATACTGTACTGTAGATACGAGGTATTGAAATGAATTGACAGCAAAGTGAAATATTACTGTAGAAGGGAATCAGCAGGAGATAGAAAGAGAAACAACCAAAATCGCATTTAGTAGTTCTATCTTCATCTGATTACCCTCCAGGGTCGGTTTTTCCCTCGGGGAGCGAGGGATCCCACCTCTACCACCTCAAGGGCAGTGTCCTGGAGTTTCAGGCTCTGGGTAGGGGATACAACTGGGGAGGATGACCAGCACCTCGCCCAGGCGGCCTCACCCGTTATGCTCAACAGGGACCTTGCGAAAACTGGATGGGATAGACAAGGAAGAGGGAAGGAAGCGGCCGTGGCCTTAAGTTAGATTCCATTCCGGCATTTGCCTGGAGGAGAAGTGGGAAACTACGGAAAACCACTTCCAGGATTGCTGAAGTGGGAATCGAACTCACCTCTGCTCAGTTGACCTCCCGAGGCTGAGTGTACCCCGTTCCAGTCCTCGTACCACTTTTCAAATTTTGTGACAGAGCCTGGAATCGAACCCGGGCCTCCGGGGGTGGCAGCTAACCACACTAACCACTACACCACAGAGGCGGACATTTAGTAGTTACAGAATACAAATTTTAACAAAGAAGTCCACAAAATATTTTCCGACCTTGACGAGGAGCACAAACAATACTTGCTTCGACAAGACTGATCATTGGATCGTCTACAGTTATTATCCTAATGGAGGATGTAAGAAATGTGGAATTTTGGTATTAGTGTTGTGGAACTAGAACAATTTTGGGCGATATTCCCAGGAAATCTCTCCAAATTGTTAACAACAATTTGCATATTAAAATAAATTACAAGACAAGTAAGCATTTCCATTCGGGGATAGCTTTTTCTAAAGGAAAATCATGGAAAATTCAATCAATAAACAATGCATATTTTAATTCAAAATTTTTGTTTGTAATTAGTAATTATGAGACTGTCTCTTCGTCGTAACTCTTACATAAGGGCAGCTATCGTTTATCAGGTTCTCTCTCTCTCTGTCTCTCTCTGTCTCTCTCTCTCTCACACACACACACACACTCGTTAATCAGGAATGAAATTGTTAATTCTGCCGACATTTTCTGAATTTTAATATTCTTCTCCGAATCACACCTGAGGGTGATCTGATTTACTCCAATTTATGAATAAAAGTCCGACACTCAACGTGCTTGTGACGAATTGGTAAGTTATTGCTCAATCTGCTCAGAATTACGACCGAGTAATTTAAGTTTATGAGGCAGGTCTAATGGATGTTTCTATAAATGGTCAAATGAAACATAATATGTGGTTACGGTAATTTAAATTTTCGTGGGTCACTGTTTAATAGAGTTCATATGTCGCTTTGTGACTTTCGTCATCCAGTGAATGTAACTGAAATGTTTCAAATCGTGATCTAGAATGGAGGATATGGCTGGAGTCTAAATTTCCCTTATTAACACAATTCCATGTTGAATAGGGCCAACTGATTCTTCTTAGGATGAGTACCTGAAAACTGTAAGAAACTAATTCGAATTTCCCTTTAAATCACTCACAAAATGAGAATTTGTTTACCATATGGCCTACTTCGTAAAAATCTGAACTATTAACTCCGTGACCATCGTGACCAATATCAATAACAAGAACTACAATAGAATTCCTGTTAACTAAGCTTTGTTTAACCATAAGTAATTTATGAAACCAATCGACATTTTGAGAAAATAAAAATACAGTAATATAATAATAATGTTTAATGTCCCACTAACTACTTTTTTAATGGTTTTCGAAGACGCCGAGGTGCCAGAATTTTG
This sequence comes from Anabrus simplex, assembly GCF_040414725.1. Taxonomy (NCBI): domain Eukaryota; kingdom Metazoa; phylum Arthropoda; class Insecta; order Orthoptera; family Tettigoniidae; genus Anabrus; species Anabrus simplex. The sequence goes on from NC_090265.1 coordinate 1,393,344,996, forward strand.
TCCTGTGGAAGTTGTTTTACCTGCCGTTAAAACTACCGACGCGAGGCTCGCGTATTTGAGGACCTTCAAATACCAGCGGACTGAGCCCGACAATACAGTATTAACATTAGACTAGCTGGGACACCTGGCTTTCCCAGAGATAACTAAGATTCAATGTTCGTATTATTCCATAAGGCAAAATCACTCGCTACAAGTACATAATAACATTTTCGATCAAAATAAGCATAACACAGAGAGATACAGCAATTTTGTTATGCAGAGACCTAGCGAGTGGGAGCGTAGTTCGGGTCACGTAGCTGTCAGCTTGCATTCAGTAGATAGTGGGTTCGAATCCCACTGTAGAAGGTTTTCTGTGGTTTCCCATGCTCAAATCAGGCAAATTCTGGGGCTGTACTTTAACTAGAGACATGTTCGATTCCTGCCTGTTCCAAGCCCCTTCCTCTCCCACCATCTCCATAAGACCTATCTGTGTCGGTGTGACGTAAAGCAAATTATGAAAATATATTTACAAAGAAGGTGTACTAGGGCTTTCGTTATTGTAATGAGCTGTAAATTTAAAAGGATGAGGTCATTTTTCAAAATTCTACTATCATGTTCAGGTACTTAACTATGCAGCCTACATGAAGTTGTTCCAAGGATAGTCTGTAGCGAATGAGCTCTTGTTCCCTCTGGCTCAAGCGACAACGTTATTATAATGTCCGAAGCACTTTTTTCGCTTCGGAACGTTAACACTTATGTGCTTTTGTACGGTATTGCGTTAGTTTCTTTTCCCTGACTCTTTCCCTATGTATTATTCAGTTAATAATGTATTTCGTAGTAATACGCTCCTTTCTTTTCTTTGCGTTTAGGCCATCTACGGACCTCGATGCTTGTGTTCTAGCTGTGTTTTTGTCGTCGTCTGCCCCTTATGTCATACTGGATTGTGTTCTTAGCGGCCTCCTGAACCTTACTTTTGGCCCAGTATTCCTTCATTTTCTCGCTGAATTCTTTCCTGCGCTCCTCTGACCAATTTCCGGCTCCTTTGTGGCTATCTGATGTAAGGGATGTTAGGAAAGGTTTAGTTGTGACCATTAAAAGGTATGCATTCCTGTCAGTTATGGCGGCTTGATTAATATTAAGCTCTGCAAGAGCTGTGTCCACTTGCTGAGTCCAGGGAAATCCAGTAGCTTTGACTTTGTTAACAAACTTGAAGATCTTATGGGATAATATTTTAGGATCCATTGCGTGTAGGTGCCCATAGAAAGTCAGACGTCTTGTTCTTAAGACATTTATGAGGTTTTCTTGATGCTGGTAGAGCTCATTGATTTTGTACCATCGCCTTCTATGTGGTAGGATCCTTGGCCCTATTATTCTTCTCAGGAATTTCCGTTCTTGCACTTCCAGGGCTCTCAGTGGAGTCTTTTTAGTTAGGGATAGGCATTCTGCTGCGTAGAGAACTGATGGTCTGACTACTGCATTATAGTGTCTCAGTTTTACATTCTTTGATAAATTCTTTGAGGCATACAGTTTTCTGCAGGCCTTGTCTAATTTGATGTTCCTTTGTTCAAGAGCCATCGTTTCACTTAGGTCCTCCGATATCCACTCTCCGAGGTACTTCACATTTTTAGTTCTCTTGATATGCTTTGTATCACTGACTCCCATTGTTGTAGGGGCATCTTTGATGTTGGTGATAAACTCGGTCTTTCCAATGTTGATCATGAGACCCGCTTTAGCTGCTATAGAGTGCAGTGTTTGAAGCTGCACAGTGGCCTCGTGCATGTCGTTTGCTAATAAAGTAAGGTCAGCAAAGGCCAGGCATGGAATTCTCAAGTTGTCTGCTTTAAACCCCATCCTTAATCCGGTGTTATCTTATGATCTTTTCCAGGACACAGTCAAACACTGTAATATGCATGAGATACCATCTCCTTGCCTCACCCCTGTTTTCATTGTGAAGCTCTCTGATAATTGACCTCTAAACTTAACTTTGGAAGTGGTGGTATGCAGGGTGGCTTGCACCAACCTATTATTTTTTTCGTTTAGACCCAGTTCTCTTAAGGTGTTTAAGAGTGTGATTCTATCCACGGAGTCATATGCCTTCTGAAAGTCGACAAAGATAGGTACCCACTGTCGGCATCTTTTCTTGCTATATTGAAGGATGGTCTTCAGATTTTGTATCTGTTCAGCACAAGACCTTGCAGTTCTGAACCCTGCTTGATATTCTCCTAATTCTTTATCCAGTTGTCTTGTTATGTGCCGTTACAGAATCTTGGAAAAGACTTTATATGATACTGCAAGGAGTGATATTCCTCTATAGTTGCTGGGATCTGTTTTGCTTCCCTTCTTGTGGATTGGGTGAATAACGGCTGATGTACAATCATCTGGGAGCCTTTCCTTAGCCCATATGTCAAGGATTACTTTGTGTATGTGCTTGAATGTTTTCTCACCTGATTGTTTCAACATTTCTGCTACTACTCCGTCTTCTCCAGGGGCTTTGTTGCTCTTGAGAAGTTGACTGGTCTCTTTTATTTCATCATCGGTGGAAGGAGTGATCTCTTTGGTGACCGGGTTAGCAGGTTCTCTAACTGGAAGGCGCTGCGCAGGTTCTTCAGCATTCAAAAGTCCTTGGAAATAATCAGCTAGTGTCTTGATGCAGTCATCATCATTGAGGCACGGTGATCCGTCTGTTCTCTGGAGGTGTAAATTTTGCCGTGTGAACTGGGTCGTCTGTTGTTTTACACCTTTGTATAAGTCTCTACAGTTGTTTCTTCCAAAATCCTCCTCGGCTTGCTTAATCAGTTCCTTGCTGTAGTTTCTTTTCTCCCCTCTTATGATGCTGGAGGTGTTCTTTCTTTGTGCAATAAAAGCTTGTAGGTTGGCTTCGTTTTTATGATGGTTCCATTTGAGCCATACTAGTCGCCTGGCTTCTATAGCCTCATCGCATTCGTTAGACCACCATGGGTGCTTGTTTCCTTTAGGTCTGTTGGGGATCGTCTTCTGAGCCGCGTCCGTTATAGCATTCCGAAGTGGGTCCCATTTTGTAGTGATGTTAATCCTATTGATGTGTTGGGTTCATACTCTCTTGGTAACTTGCATTGTCATTTTATATGAAGGTGGAATCTGGGTATAATGGCACTTGATGTCATTACTGTTGTCATATTCATGACCTCCGGTAGCCCTTCAAATGTTCAACTCAAAGCATAATTAGACCTTAGTTATTTTCCAGTTAGAGGTACGTTTCACTGTTAGACAGAACCTCAATTGGAATACTTTGAGGTAGGTAGCCGCTTAAATGACAACACTTTGGAATGTCTCCAACCAGAAGCAGAAGTTTTATTATTATTATTATTATTATTATTATTATTATTATTATTATTATTATTATTTTGTTAATTATCAGAATCTTCATTAGAGAAAGGATGGAGAGATCATTACAGAGCAGAACTGGAGTAGATTTATCCCATTCGTTTTTAAATTACTTTTCCTTGTACCATTCGCGATTTATTCCTTTACGGCGTTAATATACTACAATACGTCTGATGGTGTTGGTGATTGCTTCGTTGAAGAAAAAACAACGTGAATATCATCTCTCATAGTGAGTGTGTTATAATTGTTTTGCTCCGAAGAAATCTTCACTCAGCTTATATTCTCTGCATAGCTCCACCCTAATCATTGGAGTAGCTGCATCTAATTGGTTAAAGTGACAACGACTTTCTAGCTTTAGGAGATATATTTACACAATATATGGCTACTTCATCTTCGGAGCGACATTCACCTGATTATGACTAGAGTAACGGAGGTATGAAGTACGAGTACTTTTCAAAGCAAGGTGTATTTGCTATTTCTAGTGTTAATGCAATCTTCTGGTCCACAAATGAGCGTCTTGTAAAACTATTGTAAATTAGGCTCTAGGATAATGTTATGTAAATTGTTATAGAAGCCACGGCTTCTTCCTCTGAAATGTACCTTCCCGTACGTGTAAAAGCTACCCTCCCCTTTTCTCAAGTTTGGAGACCTGTGGGTCAGAAGTTTTTGGACTGTTTCTCTTGATATATCAATTCCTCTCACCAAGATTTGTATTTGTGAGCTTACGAGCTCATGATATTGTAAGGTTTTCTGACCTTCGAGCTACTGACATTGTAAGATTTTCTGAGCTTACACGCTCCTGATACTGTAAGGTTTTCGAGATTACGAGCTTCCCGACTGTAAATTTACGAGCTTCGGTGTAGGGGTTGCGTTCCCGTTTGTCCTCCGGAGACCCTGTGTTCGGTTCCCAGCCAGTCCAAGGATATTAACCCTGGATGAGTAAGGTGGGGTGCAGCCGAACACCAGAGCATTTTTATCCTGGGGTAGTTTGAAGTTGGTAGCATTGAATTTGTTTATCTTCCCTGAATTTCCTTGTCTTGCTAACAGGTAGTCAGTGCCACTGTGACCTTCGGTCTGTATGTTTATCAGTTGTCTAGATACTGACCTTAGGGCAACTACCCCACCTTACTCAAAGTGATATTTTTGCTTGTGTAATTTCACTGAACTGTTTATTATCTTTTCTGGACTGTATGTAGATATGCGACACTGATACAGGGTAAATGTTGATATCAATACCATATATTGGCAAGAAACTGAAAACCAGCGGTAACGACCGTACTGATTTCGTTGTTGCGACTATCAGAGCCACTTCATGGCACCAAACAGAAACGTAACATTTGACAACTTGTTTTCGTCTGCCCCACTTTTCAAGAAAATGTTGCTGAAACATAATTTGACAATTGCGGTGACCTCATATTCCAACAAAACTGATGAACATTCAGAAAAGAGATTTAAGAACTAGTATGTTTGCCGTTGATAATGATCTGACTTTGCCGTTGTATGCACCAAAGAAGAGACAGTTTGTCCTTTTACTTTCCGGTATGGATACAGAAATTAAATTATTCATGAGGTATATTTTGGGTTTCTGCCATGTAATTAATTGTAAACACACTCTACGCGTTTCGAAAGGAACCTTGCCTTTCTTCACCAGGAGACAACAGAGAAATGAAACGACTTATTAAAGGTTGCTAGGAGAAAGCAACAAGGAACTTGAAATGGTGCCCTAAGATATAAAAGGGACCCCATTTTAGCCCCATGCTAGAGACAAAGAATGGCAACAGCAAATCATTACTCTCTAATGGTTCTGATAATAGGTAGCCCACTCAGCCTCGGGAGGTCAACTGAGTAGACGGGGGAGGGGGTTCGATTCACACCTCAGCTATCCTGGAAGTGGTTTCCCGTGGTTTCCCACTTCTCCTCCAGACAAATGCCGGGATGGTGCCTAACTTAAGGCCACGGCCGCTTCGTTCCCTATTCCTTGTCTATCACTTCCAATCCCACCCTCCCACAAAGCCCTTGCTCAGCATAGTAGGTGAGGCCGCCTGGGCGAGGTACTCGTCATTCTCCCCAGTTGTATCCCCCGACCCAGAGTATGAAGCTCCAGGACACTGCACTTGAGGCGGTAGAGGTGGGATCCCTCGCTGAGTACGAGGGAAAAACCGACCCTGGAGGGTAAACAGATGAAGAAGTAGTACTTTAACGCGTAAACTAAAACAAATTAATTTCTGTGACGGGTATCATAATGATTCAGCTATTGTACATAAGCCGGTGCAACGTGCGTTCTAAATCATATCGTTTCTTTCCAAATGAATTACTCACACATGTATTTATGTACAATATACAGTGAGTTATTAATATAATTTGTGGTTTTCTAGAGGCTTATATTAACATATATTCCAATAAGTTAAAATATCGCATTTCATTCAGCTGATTTAATTCAGCAACATATCACAGTAATATGATTCCACACAATTAGATACTTTATAACCGCAAATAATGCATTTACGTTCGCAACGTTGAATGCATTAGGTGCAGTTTCACGATATTCTAAAGTTCGAGTATGTCCTTTTAATAACAAACAAGTTCGTCTCTTTGGGTGAATGGCCAGCATAGTCACCTTGGTCCACAGGCTCCCGGGTCGGAGATTTTAACCCTAAATGATTGTTCCCCGGCTCTAGGACTGGACGATTGCACTGCCCCAACAATCCTGCAACTCATACACCACACACAACACTATCCTCCACTACAAAAGTACGCAGTTCCCGTATGCGGCAGATGCCGCCCGCCCTCTTTGGAGAGTTTGCCTTACAAGGGCTGCACCAGTCGAGTCAGAGGCAAAGATATCCTCGGACACTCCCAGCACTAAAAGCCATACGATAAAATAAATAAAACAAACGAAATTGAACAAACAATATAATTTGTCCCCAAAATGCTTTTAAAAGATGATCGTTCAATTCTATTACCCATCCGTGATTGTATGAGTGTGTTCAGTCTTCAGCTCGAATGCTGGTTGGATCGTCAACAGTTAACTGTTATACATGGCCTATGCATCACTGAAGAGGCGTACTAGCGATATAGGCAGGAAGTCTCCCGTTGCTTTCCTCACTGATCCAGAAGTTGCTATTACATATCAGTCTGCCAAGCCCATTGAAATGCATGCTCCAAGTGACCCTGTGAGTAACATTTTCACACCATTCGTAACTGGGACTGGCTGCATAAGGAATGGCATTACTAACATCGCTCACACCTCAGTCACTTTCCAAGGATAAGACTGAGACAGACCAATGAAAGTAACAAAATTGTTCTAGCCCGTAGCAGAAGACATAGTGTACACTAGGTCTAACAAGCAAAGGCATAATGCAGGCCATACAGTCTATCAATTATCTCATTTACCCGTAAGCGTCATTTTTTTTTTTTTTTTTTTTGCTAGTTGCTTTACGTCGCACCGACGCAGATAGGTCTTATGGCGACGATGGGACAGGGAAGGGCTAGGAGTGGGAAGAAAGCGGCCGTGGCCTTAATTAAGGTACAGCCCCAGCATGTGCCTGGTAGCTCGGTAGCGTCAATATAAACATCCAGGAACACTTTCACCACGTTTACTTCTCACAATCTCTAGTCATCTTGCTGTACTTTACAGGACTACCAGCATCTACAGCTGGACCCACTAGCTTCCTGTGGTCTTTGAGCCAGGGAGCACTATCATGATGACTATGAGCACTGTCAACTGGAGCGGAATTTCAACCATTGGGAGGCGACGCGACCAAAAACTTACTGTTTTACCTTGTGCATATATATCTATTGAATAATGAAGACTTTGCTTGCTATTTCATCCCCTCTATCCATACAAGCAGACAGAAACACGCACTCTCTATGGTGAACCAGATTATATAGCACCTTCTAAATACACGCATAAGTATACCAGTGATTACAAACCTTTCCACGTCTGTCCGTTCTGTAGTGTATAGGTTGACCGAAATAGTCTGAGCTGTCACACCACGAATTAAAATAATTAATCGATAGCTGCGTGATACAATGCTGTGGGCTTTATTATACAGCTCGATTAAATTCCAGATATTTGAACAGAGGTCGAATTATTGTCAATCATCTTCTTTGTCTACCGCTTTTCCCACACCCGTGGAGTCGCAGGCGCGAACTGTGTCGCACATGCGGACTTCGCCCTGTTTCACTGCCGGATGCCTTTCCTGACGCCAACCCTATATGGAGGTATGTAATCACTATTGCGTCTTTCTGTGGTGGTTGGTAGTGTACTGTGTTGTGCGAATATGAAGAGGAAAGTGTTGGGACAAGCACTAATACCCAGTCCCCGGGCCAGAAGAATTAATCCGAGGTGATTAACATCCCCGACCCGGCCGGGAATCGAACCCCGGACCCTCTGAACCGAAGGTCTCATCGCTGACCATACAGCCAATGATTCGGACAGGTCGAAGTATTGTCAATATTAGAACACACCGGGCGAGTTGCCAGTGTGGTTAAGAGCGCGCAGCTGTGAGATTGCATCCAGGAGATAGTGGGTTCGAACCCCACTGTCGGTAGCCCTGAGGATGGTTTTCCTTTCTTTCCCATTTTCACACCAGGCAAATGCTGACAATATGGAAGCTACTGGGGTATGTGTAGTGTTGAGTAATGGCAATCAGAGCACTACTAGTGGGTGTGAATGTTACGAAAGGTCAAACTCATATGACCGGTTGTGCTACAATAGCAATTTCTGGCCAATTGAAGAAAGCAGTGGCAAACTATCTCACATTCATCTTGCCTACGATACCACACTTTTCCTCCAACATCCCTTTCGGTTTTGGTGTCAATCAATCGCCACTAGTGTCAATCGCTCTCAGCTTAAAATGTGTGACAATCGCTCCCCGTTCATTAGACCATCCCAGCTATTCACCATGGACAATCGCCCCCAGAAGGGGTCGTTCTCATTAAAGAGTATCCCTGAGGGATTTCCCACCACCTCTTTTTACTTTCTAAATCCAGCAGTGTTCGGCATGCAAGCTACGTACGGCGAAAGTGTAACACTGACTCTGCGAGTCCCTCAGATGTGTTCAGGTTAGGTTAGCTCACGTTAGCGCTTCCCGTGACTGATCGTTGAAACTTCCTTACCAAGCACAACTAGAATGCGCCGAATAATTATGACTAGATCAATATGGCACTCGGAGCGGAAATGGGAGGAAGTGGAGCTGGCAGGCAAGTGCAATTTTGGAGTGAAAGGGTTAGTCCTGAGGAATTTCCTGTGGTTGTTCCAGCGGTCATTGTCTCAGGGGAGGGAGCCGGACAGTGAGTCACGCGCAGGTGATTTTTGCTAGTTGCATTGCGTCGCACCGACACAGATAGGTCTTATGGCGACGATGGGATAGAAAAGGGCTAGGAGTGGGAAGGAAGCGGCCGTGGCCTTAATTAAGGTTCAGCCCCAGCATTTGCCTGGTGTGAAAATGGGAAACCACGGAAATCCATTTTCAGGGCTGCCGACAGTGGGGTTCGAACCTACTATCTCCCAAATACTGGATACTGGCCGCACTTAAACGAGTGCAGCTATCGAGCTCGGTACAGCTACTGGATTGGGAGTGATTGTCACTGGTGACGAATGACATATATTTTCTGTGTTCATTATAACCACATAGCTTCAAGTTGTCTTTGAGGATCCAACGAGCCTCTGTACTGACGGCCTAATAGGCAGACCCGCAGAAATATTGTGGATTCAGTTCATCTCGTTCGTCAATAGTGATTTTTCAAAAGTTTTACAGATTGCGCGGTCTTGAAGTATGCCCGGAGAGAAAGAAATGCTGTTTTAATAGATCTCAGACAGGTTAAAAAGGGTTCATATGCGGGTAATATTGGGGCCGTTAGTTCAGGCCTGTAGGGTGATATTGTCATTGCGATGAGGCACTAATTGAGCTTGCACAATCACCGTGTGAATGATATTCCATGAAAGTGAACTTGCTCCGATTTGTCGGCCACACGGTTTCATATGGGTTGGAGTTTTGTCTAAATAACTAGAAGGGTCATGTTTTCCATCAAAACTTTACAAACATTTCACTAACAAAGCTGCTCTCATTATACACTGAGTTTGAGACGACGTACTGAATGTTGTCGACGATTGCCAGGAATACAATTTCCGCAGCATTCACCAGTTAAGAGACTATGCTGAACAATATACAATATACCATTTTATGTGCCAATGTGTAATGAGTCCCATGATGTCAAGGTGTCTCATCATGGCCCTGGAGATTGAAGATTTAACATGATACGTACTCTATTTTAGGCTAACGACAGGTATTCATGTTTAGGTTTATAAGTATTATTTCTCTGCTCTCCTGCTCCTTGGTTGAATAGTAGGCGTAGTGGCCTTCGGTTCGGAACGTCTGGATTCGATCCCCGGCTAGAGCGAGGATTTTAACCAGGTCCGGTTAATTCCTCTAGCTCTGGAACTGCTGTGTGCTCGTCTTCAAAGGAATCTTCATTTTCATACAACACGTCACACTGCTAACTACCACAGGCATATGCAATCGTAAAAACATACCTCCACGTAGAACTGGTAGAGAATGGTTGCCCGGATGTACTTCCTCTTAACATGATATTTACCACCACCACCACCACCACCATCACCACTACTATATAGAACTGGCGTCAGGAAAAACATTCGACCATAAAATTGGGCTTCACCGAGCTCGATAGCTGCTGTCGCTTAAGTGCGGCCAGTATCCAGTATTCGGGAAATAGTGGATTCGAACCCCACTGTCGGCAGCCCTGAAAATGGTTTTCCGTGATTTCCCATTTTCACACCAGGCAAATGCTGGGGCTGTACCTTAATTAAGGCCACGGCCGCTTCCTTCCCACTCCTAGCCCTTTCCTGTCCCATCGTCGCCATAAGACCTATCTGTGTCAGTGCGACGTAAAACAACTAGCAAAAAAAATTGGGTTTAACCCACACAGAGTAAGGACCTTAAGTGTTTGGAAACAAGAAGAAGAAGATTAAGAATGTTTCATTTTACTTGCTTTTGTAAAGCTGGTGTGTGCCCGTATAGGTAAACTACAGTATATCAGAATAATGTTTTAATGTTGTAGATCGCTTACATCACAAACTGATATTACTACGTAATAAATCCGTTCCACAGCAGTACTTTGAAGCTGACTACTCGTATACGGATTTTTATTTTCTAGTGGTTTTACGTCGCATTAACACACAGAAGGTTATCAGAGACGCTAGGATGGAAAAGAGCTAGGACTGGGAAGGCAGCAGTCGTGGTATTAATTAAGGTACAGCCCCAGCAATTGCCTTGTGTGAAAGTGGGGAACCACGGGAAACCCATCTTCACGGCTGCTGACGGTGGGTATACAGACCAAGCCGATATTCTTCGAGAGTGTGGAGGGCAGAAAGGGAATAACATTGTAATGGAGGCCTACACTGGTTCAGTGATTAATAAATAAGAAAGCCGTTTTAAAAATGCTCTTCGAGAAGAATGATAATTACCAAATCACAGTTTGTAGAATGAGAGGAAACACATCTCTTCATCAAACAGAGCACTATCCATGATCACAGTTCGTTCATGTGCACATGCTTCATCTGTTGTCACGTGAATAATAGTAATAAAAGTAATGGGAATAATAATTGAAGTATCTCTCCTGGCCAGCAGATTGCAAATTAAGCACATTAATCGGAAGAGTGGCCAATTGAGGGCCAAAGATGGAAAAGGGTGAAAGTGAGAGAAACATGTTTTCAAATAAACGCCAATAATAGTGTTTCCGAACACGATGGCACTTTGGTCCTTCTCTACCAAAGGAGACGAGGAATTAATGATTACCTACTGCCTTTGAAGTTCAAGTATTTACATCAAATACACTTTATATAATTACATAACGATATTTAGATAAAAAATTTATTTCTGTAATGAAGTGGCTCAGATATTAGAAAATACGCGAGTGATAGTACACTAACGCAATGGACAGCACAGAAAAATTGCAGCGCGAGACTCTGGCACATTCACCCATCCCCACCAAACTCAGCTGGGCACATTGGACGGTGGCTCTACCTGTTGAACTTCCTACCAACTAAAATAATGACCTCAGGCACATACACACATTACCACAATATGCGGCATGGCTAATACGTACCATTATTACGTCCGACTCCATGGGTAAATGGTTAGCGTACTGCCTTTGGTCACAGGAGACCCGGGTTCGATTCCCGGGATTGTCAGGAATTTAAACCATCATTGGTTAATTTCTCTGGCACGGGGGCTGAGTATATATGTCGTCATAATCATAATTTCATCCTCATAACGACGCACAGATCGCCTACGGGCGTCAAATAAAAAAAACCTGCACCTGGCGAGCCGAACATGTCTTCGGACACTCCCGGCACTAAAAGCCATACGCCATTTCATTTTTCATTTTACCATTATTAAAAAAAGGAGAGCCTCCGTGGCTCAGGCGGCAGCGCGCCGGCCTCCTACCGCTGGGTACCGTGGTTCAAATCTCGGTCACTCCATGTGAGATTGTGCTGGACAAACCGGAGGCAGGACGGGATTTTCTCCAGGTACTCCGGTTTTCTCTGTCATATTTCATTCCAGCAGCACTCTCCAATATCATTTCATTTCATCTGGTATTCATTAATCATTGCCCCAGAGGAGTGCGACAGGCTTCGGCAGCCGTCGCAGTTCCTATCCCTCCCTATTCCTGACGCGGTCGAATGACTGGAAGCACGCTAAGGATTTTCAATTACAAAAAATGCCCACGTTTTTTTCATATTTCTGCACGTTCATCGTTTTGTGTCTTTGGTCTTGAATTTAGAAATGTAAAAATTTCGTTAGGTAAAACAAATCAGAAAATGAGTCCCATAAATTGTTCAGAATGCTAATGTAAAACTGAAATGAAAAGACGTGAAAAATTCAAATAAATAATACGTGATAACAGGTAATAAGCTCTTGAGTATACGATTTTCTTGTGTAATTTTCTTATCCAATTTTGCCTTTCTGAATCCCCGAATACTCCGGAATACGGAATCAGGGAAAACAAACACAGATGTTCTGTATTTTGGCATTTGTACATAACACATACGTCCGCCTCTGTGGTGTAGTGGTTAGCGTGATTAGCTGCCACCCCCGGAGGTCCGAGTTCGATTCCCGGCTCTGCCACGAAATTTGAAAAGTGGTACGAGGGCTGGAACGGGGTCCACTCAGCCTCGGGAGGTCAACTGAGTAGAGGTGGGTTCGATTCCCACCTCAGCCATCCTCGAAGTGGTTTTTCCGTGGTTTCCCATTTCACCTCCAGGCGAATGCCGGGATGGTACCTAACTTAAGGCCACGGCCGCTTCCTTCGCTCATACTTGCCTATCCTTGCCTATCCCTTCCAAACTTCCCATCCCCCTACAGGGCCCCTGTTCACCATAGGAGGTGAGGCCGCCTGGGCGACGTACTGGTCATACTCCCCAGTTGTATCCCCCGACCAAGAGTCTGAAGCTCCAGGACACTGCCCTTCAGGCGGTAGAGGTGGGATCCCTCGCTGAGTCCGAGGGAAAAGCCGAACCTGGAGGGTAAACAGATGATGATGATGATGATGATGATGACATAACACATACAACGTTCAATTCAAATGGGACGTGAATGTGGTAAAAGGTACAGGATGTGAAAAAATTATCATCAGGGAGATATAGGCCTATTAGTCCTTAGTGGCCAATTAATAGGCATTATGTACAGAGTTAATAGAATAACTCGGACTATTGTATTAACTCCAACTAGACAACACTGAAAGTTATGGCTTCTAAACTAACCGCACTATATGCAGATATTTCGTTTCACAGAATTTAATCAAATCTACTTAAGTAACAACAGCGGAAAATGCTAATATTGGTCTCAATTCATCAGCGCCCCTCGATACTTATTGCCGCCTATTGTTCGTACAATTTACTGAAATTAAGTAGCCTGTTGATGATCACTTCTTGATTGTATCCGGCTCCATGGCTAAATGGTTAGCATGCTGGCCTTTGGTCTCAGGGGTACCGGATTCGATTCCCGACGAAGTCGGGAATTTTAACCATAATTGGTTAATTCCTCTGGCACGGGGACTGGGTGTATGTGTCATCTTCATCATCATTTCATCCTTATCACGACGCGCAGGTCGCCTACGGGAGTCAGATCAAAAGACCAGCACCTGGCGAGCCGAAGTACTCGGACACATCCCGGCACTAAAAGCCATACGCCATTTCCATTTTTTACTGTTTGATTTTATTCACGGTTAGCTACAATAAAAGCTCTAATTGAATGTTTTCAAGTTATTTTTCCCATCCAGACAGAATTATGAAATGTGACCCTTAATAAAAAACAGGAAAGTAGTATCGATAACACACTTACTAGGAAGCAGAGAGAATGAAGATCTTAATTTTTCATTGTTTCTGTACCTGGTGCCATATATATTTACAGATTAATAAGCGACATTCTGAGTGGGGCAGATATAAATTAGAATTAGCCGACTTTTATTTACTTATTATTATTATTATTCTTAATCGGTTTACCCTTTAGGGTCGGTTTTTCCCTCGGGATCAGCGAGGGATCGCAAGCATACCGCCTCAAGGGCAGTGTCGGGGGATACAGCTGGGAAGGCGGATCAGTACCTCGCCCAGGCGGCCTCACCTGTTATGCTGAACAGGGGCCTTGTGGATAAATGGGAAGATTGTAAAGGACAGACGAGGAAGAGAGAAGGAAGCCGCCGTGGCCTTAAGTTAGGTACCATCTCGGCATTTGCCCGGAAGGGAAGTCGGAAACCACGAAATATGGATGCAATTTTAACGACGGTGCAGACCTTCGTTTCGGGGTAATTGGTGGCTAATCAGTAAGTCGTATCACAAGTCAGAAAGCAAATGGCGCTTCATTTTGGAGAGATCTACAACTTTTGCCGTATTACTTTTCGTCGTATTTCTATCCCTAATACGTTAAATACAGCTGTATTTCTCGATTTCAAGTTGATTTTGTACTTTTACACGTATATGTTATCATTTGGCACACTTATAGGAAAGGTAGAATCATGACATTCGCCACGCTCATTAAGATGACCATTGGCCATGTTACAGCCAAATTTTATGATTCTAGCTGTCACATGAGTATCAAAGATATAAAGTAGTATGTGAAAACTAAGTCATGTCACAAGTCAGAAATCATTTTCTTTTTTTTGCTAGTTGCTTTACGTCGCACCGACTCAGATAGGTCTTATGGCGACGGTGGGACAGGGAGGGGCTAGGAGTGGGAAGGAAGCGGCCGTGGCCTTAATTAAGGTATAGCCCCAGCATTTGCCTGGTGTGAAAATGGGAAACCACGGAAAACCATTTTCAGGGCTGCCGACAGTGGGGTTCGAACCTACTATCTCTCGAATACTGGATACTGGCAGCACTTAAGCGACTGCAGCTATCGAGCTCGGTAATAGCCAAATTTTATGATTCTAGCTGTCACATGAGTATCAAAGATATAAAGTAGTATGTGAAAACTGTACCAAATTTCACCCCATTCAATGACTCTAACTCAATATAACCCATAAATATAGAAGATACGAGAAGATGTCATAGGACCAACCATGTAGAGCACTGAAAGGGGCGTCTGATGGTGAAGTCCACTTGTAGATACGTCGTACAGTTTCAAAGCAGTAACTATCGAAATAAAGGTCTGCACTTCTAGACTGTGTCTGTACATTGACAATTTTGGCGAAATTTCCGTTCAGTTATCCGTTTCAGGTGTAATAATGACCATCTGCATATATTCAGTTTTGTGTCTGTCTGTTTGTTTGTTTGTCTGTTTGTCTATAACTTGGAAACTACCGGATACATTTCCACCAAACTTGATATTTAGAATCCACCTGTCCTTTGGTAGGTTTTAGGGCAAATATTGTTTCTAAATCCCTGAATTGGCTGGGGGATTATGCGAAACCGAAACCGTGATTTTGCATTCCCACAAAATATACACAACCAAACGTAATGTAAATTTGCCTGCCTTAATGGAAATTAATTTCTAAGCCATTTTCCTCATGTGCATCATTTCAACACGAGGATTAATAAGGGAGATATCATTAACGGATCGTTTTCCGGTACTTGTCCCACCGGACTTAACTCAAGAGCGGGTGCATGTAAAGCGTATTTTTTACAACTTGAAAATTACTGAAGATATTTGAGTCAAACTTTACATTAACATCCACCTGTCCAACGGTAGGTGTTAATCGTCAATAACATTTCATGTTCCCGGAATGGACTGGCGGTTTATAGGGAACCGAAATGGTGATTTTACTCTTACACAATATATACAGTACAAGACCAACCTGACTGGAAATCTACCAAACGTGATGGAATTCCATCTCTAAAACTTTTTTCATGTGCATTTTTTCGACAGGAGATATCATAAACGGTCCGTTTTTCAGGTTAAGTCCAGCGGATATAGCCCAAAAGGTGTTGTACGAGGAGCAGGTTCCTTATCTATCTATGTAAATAAAATTGTAACGACTGTGTGCCTGTACATTGACTATTTTGGTGAAATTTTCGTACAGCTACACGTTGAAGGGGTAATAATGACTATCTGCATATTTTTTGGTTCAGTTTCTTGAAAGTCCTAATTTTTACACTCCTCACCGAAAACCCAGATTGCGGCATAATCTGCCAGTCGAAGAAGGATATTGAAATTTGGCAAAATTATACGTTTTAGCCCGTAACGGACGGAAAACTTCCAAGATCTTTAAATTTTCCCCTTTTTATCCCGAAGAATATCGAAATATTGAGGCAATTTTAGTGATGGTGCAGACCTTCGGGAAGTGTTATCACATAACGAATGGCACAATCCCCGTTCAATTTGGAGTGATCTGCAACCTTGATATTACGACTTTTTGTCGTATTTCTATCCCTTTTACGTTTGATTTTTCTCTATTTCTCGATGTTAAGTAAATTTGAACTTTTCACATACATAATTCATACCTTCCATCAGTTATAGGAAAGATAGAATCATCAAACTCTACACGAAAATCGGTCCACCCAGTAGCCATATGTGAGCCAAATGCTATGTATATAGCTGTCACTTAATTATCCGAAAAGCAATGCAATGTGAGATAATCTTACACAAATTTTACCCTATTCCATGTTTCTAACTCAATCTGAACCATGAATAGATGAGATATCATATGACCAGCAATTTAGGCCGCTAAATCCGGCGTCTTATGGTACAATCCTTTCTCGATATGATGTACCGTTTAGCAGCAGTTAATCTTTAAATGAAGGTCTGCAATATTGTAAACAAGCACATACTTTCGTACGTCGAACTCTATATATTCACTGATGTCGATTTTGTAGCGATCGAGAAAGGGTGTGTCTGCTATTGTAATCAGTACTCCCCACACCGACTTTGACTGGCAGTAGGAATGGGGTCCTTCTCCAATTCCTGTGTAACTGGCATTAATAAGGCAGGCCTACCATTTTAATGAATAATTCACTTCTCGATTTGACTTGCAGAAGGCAAGGGAGCATGCAGTTTTGTTCAAAACTCCCATTACCCGATTGTGTTTGGCTGTAGGCAAGCGTCCCCGCAGTTATAAACAGATGTACCCATCTAAAATGTGACTGGCATTAGGCATACTGGCCTGCTATTTTGATGGAAACTCACAACTTGGTGTGACTGGCAGTAAGCTGGCTGGCAGTTGGAAAAGGGGCCTGTCATTATAATGATAACTGCACAGCTCAATTTTGACTGGTTGTAGGGAAGTTTCCTGCCATTACAATAAAAACTCCTCAATTTGTAATATGTCTGGAAGTAGGAAAGGGGGGCTGCCATTGTAACGGAAACTCCCCAAATCGATTGTAGTAGGCAACGGGGCCTGCAATTATAATGTAAACTTCCCAAGTCGATTGTGAATGGCAGTAGGCAAGTGAGCCTGTCGTTATCATCACAAATCCGTAACAAGCACTTTACATTGGAAACAACGTATGGGGACCTCTCCATGCTATTTCTCGTATAACGCTAAGAGACATGCTATTTTAAAACAATCTTATTTACTGCATGTACAGTATTTAATTCAATATTCGTATACAATGCAGAATACCGTAGCGAATCACGGGTACATTTGCTAGTCTACAATAAATCACAAAAACCTAATACGTTACAGGCATGAAAATTGATATTTGGAATCCCCCTTTAAAAATAAAACAACACAAATATTCGTTTTCAGAAAATCCACTTAAGGTGGGGGGGGGTGTGAAAAGAAGTGAGGAAGGAGTTGAATTATTTAAATGAGGATGCATATATCTCAAATGAAGATGTTACAGACTTTAAAATATGTACTTGGAATCTCTTTTAAAATTGAACACACTCTTTTTGAAAAATTAACTTAAGGAGGGGAAAGAATAAAAAAGCGGGTGAATTTTTAAAATGAGTATCTTCTTCTCTTATCGCTTTACCCACACCTGGGGTGTTGCGGGTGCGAAGTGTGTCGCACATGTGGATTGACCCCGTTTTACGACTGGATGCCCTTCCTGACGGCAACCGTATGTGTAGGAATATAACCTATACTTCTATACTAATCTTATAAAGAGGAAAAATTTGTGTATTTGTTTGTAACGGATAGACTCAAAAACTACTGAACCGATTTTAAAAATTACTTCACCTATAGAAAGCTACATTGCCAGTGAGTAACATGGGCTGTGTTTTATTTTCAAAACAATCCTAGAGGGGGGTGACGGGGAGATATAAAAATATTAAAATAATAGGCTACTATAGGCGAAATCGAATTTGTCGTACAAGGACGAAACAAAGCTCATTTTAAGCCCCTTGACGCAAAGAACAAAACTCGGTAAACACTTCGGGCCCGAAAACCATGTTTTAAGGCCCTAAAACCAACCGTCATGGAGATATTGGAACCACACTACCCCTGCTCTGGGAATCGGATAAAGAAACGAACGGCCGTAACCATGGCAACGTCAGCTCCAGGATTCTACAGCAGCTAGATTATGCATGTACGTTTAGGCATAGCTGCCAACCAAAATTGATTCACATATGACTTACTATCTGGAAAAAATAAACTGTTGTGTAAGACGATCATAGCACTTCTTTGGGCGGGGATGGAAAGGGAGTGAAGTATAAAAATAATAGCCCCGGAGATCTCCGTAGTACAGCGACCAGCGGTTGCTGACGGGCCTCCGTTTTTAAGTACTGGCTTAGGTTTCAGCATTTTGCTGAGTCTGTTACCTATAGTTTAAAGTATTTTCTATCAAATCATGGAGTAGTAGGATCACTGATGTTATTAGTGCTGATATTTTGGTCCACTTTTACGATCATTGTAACCATGAAAACAACCTAAATACTGTACATAATTGTCAAGGTGGTGCGCCCATGACTTGAAAAACTTCTCAACATTTGTACTCAGATTCATTATATGATGTGCGAAATGAGAAAATTATAATTCTCGATAATTATAGTAGTTTATTTTGAGCATCGCGAATTTCCTTGATCATTTGTAATAGTTACGAAATGTCGGATCAAACAAATACATTCAATAATATTTATATTTGTGGTACTATCTAGCGGAAGTATACTTACACTAAACCTGCAGCTTTGTGAAAGGAGCAGGTATATCTAGGTTGGAATGAAGGAAAAACATGGTAGCAAAAGATCTTAGAGGTCGATGCTAATTAGGAACTAATATTTAGAGGTCCCCATGAAGAAAAGGAGAAGATACACAATAATTCCAAACATGACAAATAATTTCGACGTACTTAAGTAAATACACCAGTGATATAAATATCTAATGAAGTCAGTCACACCTATAGTATGAGTAACTAAAGCCAGTTTCTGATAACCCGTACGAAGGACGGGTACTTCTGCTAGTAGTTAAATAAAATACCCTAAAATTACTCATCATAAAAAGTACCCATCGGATATCGTTCAAACCACTTCATAGACCCTTTCAGACGTAATAATAACAAATTGAAATTTTCAGCGTAATCGGTCCAGTAGTTTTTGAGTCTATTAATCTCAAATATACCAACATCCACTGTTATATATACTGTAGAGAGTAAAGAACCGGAATCACAGAAAAGGCTTTTGGCCAATGACGTTATACAGAGTAGTAAGTTACAGGATTTTAAGCGACTGCAAAAGACCTGGACAATTTTGCTATATGGACGACAATGGTATGAAGACAAACGGGATGAAAAGTCAGGTTATACGTTTTACCAAAACGGAAAGTTCTCTCAGTTTTACTGTAAGTACTATGTTACTATGAAATTATCCCACGGGTAACGTGGCCCATTTGCTTATTGCCCGCCGTGCTAGTACTAGTGGTATTAGAAATCCCCAGCCGCTCATTCTTTTCTGTCAGTAAGTGTATATGAATTATACTATCAATTGAGAGGTTAATGCATATACAGGGATATTCACCAAAGATGTTACACGGAAATAACGTCTAAACCATTAAAGATATCGTTATTTTGTTTCCATATTCGTAAATGATACCTAGGGGCTTGTAAAATAATGTGCTACGTATTCCCGTGGGGTGATTAATAACCGAGATATTGATACTAATTCCAAATTTTAAAAAGGAACGGCATAAATCCATACACCTGGCCTAACGGTTCAACTGCGTACAAGTTTAAATATGTACGTATTTTCTAAAACAGACAGTTAGTTTTTGAGATATCAACGTGGACAGCATGCGCGGTTTTGCATGCCGCATCAGACAGCGTGCAGGCGGGTAAGGACGTATTGATGCGCAGTTTCCTCGGTGTGATTCCAGCCACAGAATGGATACCAGGAATGTAAGCATATCTCAGAAATGTGATGGGTTTGAAAAGTATGTATGACAGGCAGACTCATGACAGGACAGGAAGGTTTGATATTTTAAAAAGGAATAAAATAATTTTTACTTGAAAGGAACATAACGAAAGCGATAATTGTCACTGGTTTGAGTGTACACTACGTACTACTGTATGATTTGAGAAATAAACGTAACGCGAAGGTCTCCTAGAAAAGCAAATGAATAATGTATTAGCGTGCATTCGGGTTCGAGTACTGCCTTGCCCGACCTGAAAGTGATTTGCATGGTGTCCCATGTTCAGCACCAGGCAAATGGTGGATTGGTACCTTTGAGATAGGCCACGGCCGACGTCCCTTCCAAATCCTTCCCATTCCCATCCATGAGGAAGGACGCCAAACTGAGCGCAACCTGTTACGCATGGTTTCCAGAACAAAACAAAGAAAAGCTTAATCTCCCTTCCCCGTTGTGTGTTCGCCAGTCATACAATAACGTTGCACATTCAGGGTATATTACGGTACGACATATGTGTACGATGGTTTACAGTACATGCCTGGTATCCGTTCTGTGGCTTAAAGCTATGCCAGGAAGCAGCTTGCGTGTCAATACGTCCTTGGACGACCACTCGCTGTCTGATGCCACACGCAAAAGCCCAAATTCGGTTTTGCTTGATATCTCAGAATGTAACTGTCTGATATTGAAAATACCTACGTATTTGAACTTGTACGCAGTTGAACTTTTAGGCCATCTGTATGTATTCGTGCCCTCCGATTTAAAAAATATGGAGTTAGTATCAATATCTCAGCTATTAACCCCCCATGGGAATAAATTGTATATTATTTTACAAGCCTTTGGGTTTCATTAAGAATACGAAAGCAGAATACCTATATATTTAATGGTTTAGACGTTATTTCCGTGCAACAGCTTAGGTGAATAACCCTGTATATATGCATCCTATTTTCTTTAGTAAGCTGTGTTACATCATGCTTATTACATAAATAACAAAATTCTACGAAATTTCAGTTCAAATTCCTCTTCTTCCTCTTTTTCGCTGCCTGGTCTTTTCCCCAGTTATCTGGAGTCTACATAAATGTAGATTTAGCCTAGTTTTTTGCCCGGGTGTCCTTCCTGAACCAACGTGTATGTGGAGGGATATTATTACGTGTTTCCAGTGTACTTACTAGTGTGATGTGTCATGGTAAATGAAATGTGCATCGAGACGATCACATAATAAATAAAGGAAAATGTTCGAATTAATTCCCAACCATATACTCTTTACGTGCCACGTTTTCTTCACTTTCATAACACACATTCTCTATGAAATTTAGCAAGCAGCTCACGAAATCGCGTGCACAGTATACCTAGCGATAAGATTCGTTCAGGAAGCAAGCCGCGGGGCAGCGCAGTGATTGACTGCCCGGCGGAAACTACTGTAATGGTGATATATCCGAATGAAAACAAGTTCAGAGGTTCAATGCTGATAAACATTAATTCCATTTACATCCCACGTGTGTTGACACGCGAGCAGAAAAGGAAACCTTATATTTAAGGTATAAAACTCCTTGGATTGCTTAGAATAAAGGACGGCCCTATACTGCAGTTTACGTTGCAACAACATGTTCGAAATCTGTGTTGCCCGATTTTCAGGTTTTCTATTCATTTTCTGGTTTTGCCGTCCACAAACCTTACATTGCATTTTCACACTTTGAAATACACTAATGTAAATAATTTCTAGATCCTTTCACTTGACTGCGTTATAACATGTGTCATATTTAATTGATTTTTGGGGGAATTCAGTAAAACATGATTATCGTGATTTCCTTGAATACGTTTTTAGTAAGTACATTTTTATTCCTAATTTGAAGTAGTTATATTCTTTTTTAATCCTGTCGATCGGTCAATAAAATGACTGAAAAGAATCCTACATGACCATAGATCTAAGAATCAATATTGTTCTACCGAAGTAGCCGAGTCAGATGACCGGAAAGTTCAAGAATTCAGTACTTTGCACTGAATGAAGAAAGAAGTGATCTTCAGATTATCAAATTATTTTCCTGCAGTTGAAGCGGGAGATTATGGTAAAGCATTGCGAAATCAATGAGGATATTTCACACCTGTCTCTTTCCTGAGTCATTTCGTATCCACCAAATTGATTTATACGGTACTCATATCCACTCAAGTTCTCTTCAGCTTATCCCATATATTTACGGGGTCACTGGAGCCACGCGTGGTCACTGTACATTTAATTCGGTGTTTGAATGTTAATACCACGTCATTTCTAAGATGAAATTTCCGGCACGGGCTACTTGTATTCAAACCTTGGCTGTCTGATAATAATAATAGTTCGTTCGTTCGTAATCTGTTTACCCTCCAGGATCGGCTTTTCCCTCGGACTCAGCGGGGGATCCCACCTTTACCGCCTCAAGGGCAGTGTCCTGGAGATTCAGACGTGGGTCAGGGATACAGCTGGGGAGAATGACCAGTACCTCACCCAGGCGGCCTCGCCTGCTATGCTGAACAGGGGCCTTGTGGAGGGATGGGAAGATTGGATGGGACAGGCAAGGAAGAGGGAAGGAAGCGGCCGTGGCCTTAAGTTAGGTACCATCCCGGCATCTGCCTGGAGGAGAAGTGGGAAACCGCGGAAAACCACTTCCAGGATGGCTGAGGTGGGAATCGAACCCTCCTCTACTCAGTTGTCCTCCCGAGGCCGAGTGGACCCCGTTACAGCCCTCGTACCCTCGGGAATCGAGCCCGGACCTCCGGGGTAGCAGCTAATCACGCTAACCACTACACCACAGAGGCGGACTATAATAATAGTAATAATAATAAGAAGAAGAAGAAGAAGAAGAAGAATATAGCTAACCCTGCGAATCAGCCGTGTTGTATAGGCCTCAAGATCCCAAAATCGCAGATTCAAACCAGGCAGAGTAAATCGGACGTTGAAAAGGTGTAGAAAAGTCCATTCGGCACGCATGTTGTACGATTACGGTACGTAGATCATCTCTGGTGTTTACCCGATTAAACAATTTAAACATCGAGCTCAGACTGCCCAAGTAAAATCCGTTTCTATGCCAAGTGGTAAATGAATAACAGACATCCTAGATGGCGTCAGATCAAAATGCCTGCACATGATAGCCGAGACCATACGTTTATGTTTATTATTATTATTATTATTATTATTATTATTATTATTATTATTATTAAGAGTTTGTGATTTTATTTCATCTGTATAATTCTTTATTTAATTTATTGACTATGGAGAATATTTTAACCGATCACTATATATTGAATTTGACTGGTTGGATTAGAAGTAGTGTCGTCAGTCTTCTCATTATTGATGAAATCTACCTAATTTTTATCGCCCTCGGTTGTAAATGTATATTTTACTACGTTATGTTGATAACATAGTAGGAAATAATGATTACCGGCTTTGTTTTGGACCTCGGCTGTTAATAATTTAAGCTCATTAGATACAGGCTCATGAGATAGCAAGTTCTAATATGTATTGTGTTAATGAATGTAATCACTCTGCATGTCGTTATTAATAATTAACAGCAAAATAATTATCGTCTCTATCAGCTATCGATTTATTTGTGATACTCATTACAGTGGACATTGGGTGCAGCTGTCCAGTTTGATTTGTAGCAACACCACATAAACAGGAAATTTACAAAATTAAAACTGTAAACTTATTTTATTATCCTGCTATGGGGAAAAGCACCAGATCCACATATTGTACATATTTCACACAAGCAAAAATAGCGTATTATTATAGAACTGGCTTCCCAGCCGTTCCAAAGTACTGGGTTGTATAACACTCAAACCATGGGAGCCCTAGCTGAAACTTCCACCTACTTTGACCTGGTTCTTCGCCTATGTATTCCCTGTTTTCTTGGTCTGCTCATGTTCTATTCCGACTCAGAAGAATTAGGATTGCGAAATCAGGGAATCTCACCTTCACCCTTCGTAAAATCGAACCCCTTCCGCATTCTCCTCTCATCGTAGGAGAGCGAATGATTTTGAAGCTGGATTTCGCTTCGTTGTTGGGTTTTACGTTGCCCGTCTCAGATGGGACTTACGGTCACAATGGGATAGCATAGGGCTAGAATAGGGAAGGAAGCGACTGTGGTGATAATTAAGAGAGGATTCTCAGTACTTGGTGTGAAGGTGGGACACCACGGAATACCGCTTTCAGGGCTGATGACAGTGTGGGTCGAACCCACCATCTACCGAATACAAGCACTCAACTCTTTCGGTGCATTTTGCCTTTCAAATGTAATCACCACAGTTACTAAAGGAACGAAAACAAGGTCTGTGTTTATCGTAGTTGATTAGCTGCTGGATTTCTAGTCCCACAGGGGTTCGTTTAAGTGCCATGAAATCTACCGACAAGGGGCTGACATATTTGAGCACCTTCAAGTACCACCGGGATGAAATAGAAATGAACCTGCCAAGTTGGTATCAGAAGGCCAGCGCCTCAACCGTCTGAGCCATTCAGCCCGGCATATGGAGTAAGAGCTTATGGCATTGTTAATAGTGATACGTTCGTTGGGTGGAGAAGTTATGACTAGAGGCCGCTTGGTGTCATTCGACAGGTGTGAGATATGTGCCAACAACGGATCCTTTTTTTTTCTATTTGCTTTACGTCCCACCGACACAGATAGGTCTTATGGCGACGATGGGACAGGAAAGGGCTAGGAGTGAGAAGGAAGTGGCCGTGGCCTTAATTAAGGTACAGCCCCAGCATTTGCCTGGTGTGAAAATGGGAAACCACGGAAAACCATTTTCAGGGCTGCCGACAGTGGAGTTCGAACCTACTATCTCCCGAATACTGGATACTGGCCGTAGTTAAGCGACTGAAGCTATCGAAACAACGGGTTCCACCCTCTCTTTATCCCAAATGTAATCGCCATTTCACACCGAGACGCACTGGTTGCCCGTGAGTGTCCTATATAAACCTGCACCAAGAGAGCCGAACATCTCCTCGGACACTCCCGCAATGAGAGCCATGCGCTGCACATTGCGTCCGTTTTACCCACTGAAGGAATACTTCAAAATTAATTAGATTGTCGCATATTGAATCTATATGTTATTCTTGGTGTGTGTACAAGATTGGGTTTACTTTCTTTGATATTGTCGATTGTATGTAGGGCTAAAATCATTACTGACCAAATGAAATTATAATCACGAAAAACTACAAGCTTATTAATTTCCTTATAGATAATTTTAACTATACGACATGAAATTTGGACACCTGAGGTAATATAATTTGTATTCAAAGATTAAATGTCGAATTATCAGCTGTCATATTAAATTTTATTGAACGACAAAGTTTTAAGAATGCATGTGATAAATGAACGCTGCGAGATATCCTGACAACCTAGTCACGTTATCATGGTTTTGGCAGCTTCAGCACATAAGCGTAGGAACCTACCCATTATGATTCAACCAACAGTACCAAAGTGACAAGATGACGAGGCTGCTGTATACCTGTGGAGTACTCTATTAGCGTCCGACTCGTTGGCTGAACGGTCAGCGTACTGGCCTTCGGTTCAGAGGGTCCCGGGCTCGATTTCTGGCCGGGTCGGGGATTTTAACCTTAATTGGTTAATTCCAATGGCACGGGGCTCGGTGTATGTATTGTTTTCATCATCAATGCATCCTCATCATGACGCGCAGGTCGCCTACGGGAGTCAAAGAGAAAGACCTGCACCTGGCGAGCCGAACCCGTTCTGGGATATCCCAGCACTAAAAAAGCCATACGACATTTCATTTCACTTTATTAGCATGAGAGTTACTGAAATGAAAATGACATTGGGAACTGGGGATCTTCGAGAGTATTTCATTTGTATCGGTTTTGTCCAGTAGAAATTTCACACAAGGCTCGGATTCGAGAACACCGTGTATAGCAGGAAAAGGCAGACAAGTACCTCATTTTCCCTGCGTAGTAAAAGATATAAAAGGGAGGAGCAAAGCAAAACTATCTTATATTGGATTACGGTTGAATGTGTAATATTCTACACCTAAACTTCCTTTCGCTTCATATTATTACAGATATTTTAAAAGTTTAATAAATATTCCGGGTGAACAATTCCTGCATTCAAGCGAGTGATGTGACTGATGGCTGCCATGCTACGAAAATTTCTTGTTATTATTCCATCCCACCCGATCACATGTCGCTGTCTCCCTAGGGTGTAGAATTAGGGAATGACGAGGCTCCGCTTCTGTCAATCACTGTTTGACGTCATCTATCCACCCAGCATGATCGACTGAGCCTTGGGCGAACCGAATTACTAAGCTAAAACATATTCAGATGTAGCGTATGTATTTCGATACAAGTAATGGAAAAGAACTTCGTGGTGGCCTTGCCGAACTAGTGAGGGTGTACTCATTTCCCTCAGAAGCGAGGGGTTTCGATTCCGTGTCAGGAAGTCGAGAAATGTATAAACGAGACTTCAAAATGACAAGCACACCTTCTACCGAAAGGGGGTAGCACATTATCTGCAATAATATAATGAGAACTGCAGAATTTATTTAGAGAGAATCTGGAGCTCGAGTTGTATCTATCAGGACTACAGTATTTAGCAAATAATTACACAAATAATAATAATAAAGCTTCATAAATAAAAAATCAAACATGTAGGCATTCATAACCTATACGGCGAACAAAACTTTTAGCACAGAAATATACAGTTCTCTCTTTGCATTTCAATATTTGGGACACAATCTTAAAATATGTCGGCTCTTGGCTTCATAAAAATGGCATAGTTACGTAAATGTATTATTGAGGACAAGAATGAAACATGATACTACAGTAAAGAAGCTATAAACATGTTTGAGTACACTGTTCTCATGAATTTATATAAAAACAAGTGCACGCAGATGCGATAATGCGGAAGCGATAATACGAAAACTATAATATGTTGGTGATAAATAGCTGTTGATTGGTTGAAGGTCCTGATATTCTTATACTGGAGCTACATTTTAGCAAAAAGATCAATCCGTTGTCGTGATCTCAAACTATTTATTCATTTGTCCGACGACTTGGCTGAATAGTCAGTGTACTGGCCTTCGATTTTGAGGGCTCCGGGTCTGTTTCCAGGCCGGATTGGGGATTTTAAGTGTGGATCATTAACTTCTATGGCTTAGGGACTGGGTGTCTGTATTCATTTCGATACACATCTTCTTCGGCACGCAACACATCACACTACTAAACCATCACAGAAAAAAGCAATAGTGATTACATCCCTTCACAAATGAATGAATGAATGAATTAATTAATTTAAATATATAAGTTGCCAAGGTGTTACACTATTAAGTGTTGTGTAACTTGTTATACGGTTGGTCCTGAATGTCTGACTGTGCTGTATTATTATTCTACCTGATTCCTCTTCCTAGAAGCAGACCTTTGTCATCAAATCTGATGTTAATAAGTATAGGTAGCATGAATTAGGCCTACTATTGTATTTCCCGTGTCGCTATCCCTCCCCGAAGTTTAAACAGTGAATTGCCACAAAATTCGAATGTAATTCGGACATTGTGTAGTAGTCAGGTAGAAATTGAAAGGTCAGCACAGGATAGGATGGAATTGAAAGCTGCATAAAATCAGTCTATGGGCCAATGACCCACACAACAACAACGAAGACAACAACATGTGAAGTACTACAATACTATCCGCGGAGGAATATGTGAATTGCCTTGAAGCTACCCTCAACCATGTGTCCATGTGTTCCTGAACTGGCGGAGGAACATTTACGCGAAGTATCGCTGTTGACCGTCCCTAAAGGCCTAATAGTTTGCCCCGTTCTCTTCCTTGACAGAGGTACACCAGATGTACCGAAAAGAAAAAAATCTTTAAGTGATACATAATTTAAAATGTTATAACTTTTTTCATAATTTTTGTGAACTGTCATTGATATACAATAATTTTTTCATAAGGCCACGTAAAAATTTGGAATTTATTAAGAAAGCGCCGCGCAGAAGCAATATTTAATTTTAAAAATAAGACAACATTTTAATGATGCTGACCAGACTGCATTCGGCATTCCCCTTGTTGCTTATCAGATATAATATTTTTAACTTATTAGGCAGCACACCGACCATGTAGGTCACAAGACTGCACAAAGTGAGACGGGATGCGGGTGAGTTTGGGAGAATTTTGTCTTAAGAGTTATTTGCTTGAGGAATTCACTTATGTCATTGCGGTAACTCACACAGAGTATGCGTTTGTGGCAATTCGCATATCTGTAACTGATCCGACCGCAGTTTTGTGGCAGTTCGCCTGTCACCGGTTTAAGAGCATGCTGGATCAACAGTAAACGTTAGGTTTCTCATCGCCCTAGTGAAAGTTTGTTTAGTACTAATACTTTCATGTGATGCCCTCATTACTTCAATCTGGTGTTTGGAATTGTTTAAGAAAATTGCCAAGTTTAGAAGCTTCTTAATCCTCCTGTGACATATGTCAGGATGGTTGTACTGTGAATGAAACGGTCGCAGAAAATGTGTACCATTTATCATAGAGCTGGAGATGCATTTGACAAACGTCCCTCACGGTCCCTTGAGCACTGCTACAACTTCTTGTGAGCTGGCGGCTCGCACTGGCTGCTTCAAGCCCAGATAAGAGAGCTAAAATCAAAGGAACGGATTCCCGTTAATTTGTTAAATGAAACAGTGACACGAACAGGTTGGCACAGAAGGTGGGGGATATTCAAAGAGCTTAATTAACGAGCAAAATAAATTGAGGTCCGAGATTAAAGATTTAGTCATTTACATACTCTTTACAAACTGGTACTTCTAAATCAGTCGCTCGACTCGAGTATCGCTTTGGTAGATGCAGAGTGGGTCTCGGTCCATATGTGGCCCCGGCTGGTCCGCGGTCCAACTGCTCTGCATTCTAGTGTTGGACTGCGAGTGGACTCGCGAAGAATCGAGTCTGAGACCGTATTAACACTCAAAGTACTCGATTCCGGACAAGTATTGTTTCCGTTTCCCAATAATTCACAGTGATATAATGTACAAAATAATATGGTGACGCGGTAATGAACAAGTGTGTAGGCCTACAGTCACCCTTTGAAACAGTCGTTAATTCAGAAGCATACATACGGTACAATAATATACGTAGGTTTTCGTGGTTCATAGTATTAACGTAAATACATGAATGAATACTGGATTAAAGCCACTATGTTTATTTAGTGAAGCCGAGCTTTCAGCCAAATTGCATTGGACTTCATCAGGGCAAGTTAAATTCTGCTTCCGACAGGGAGAAAAGACATTCAAAGAAACGTGGAAGTCATGGCCGTACTATCCACGGCCTACCCCACTAATAGGACTCAAGGATCGTCCTACTGTAATTCACCGCCCTCTGTCGACGGTTTCGTGAACGCGAAGACGGCTTGAAGTTAACAAATACATGGAGACCTGCACTGCATAAATATATGCATAACACCACCATGGAACAGCGGGACGCGCTCACGAAACCGTCGACAGAGGGCGGTGAATTACAGCACGAAGATCCTTGAGTCCTATTAGTGGGGTAGGCCGTGGATAGTACGGCCATGACTTCCACGTTTCTTTGCTCACTGTCGGAAGCAGAATTTAACTTGCCCTGATGATGGCCAATGCAATTTGGCTGAAAGCTCGGCTTCATTAAATAGACATAGTGGCTTTAATCCACTATTCATTTATTTATTTACGTTAATACTGTACAGTACCTTACCACACAAGTGCGATGTTATAGGGCAAGACAAAATACTAGAGGTAGAAATAATGTAATTATATCAATCTATTGGATACTTCGCCAAATGGCCAGAGCATCCCTTCAATCAATTGAACGTTGTGGAGTTCAGCTAGGACATTCGTTGTACTATTGAACAACAAGAGATACAGCTGAAAATGTACAATAAGCCATATTTACATGAATGTATAGGCATACACAACAATACCTTATAGTAACGTAAAGTAAGGAACGTGTGGACATGGGTACTCGTGTACCACAATATCACCGGTGGTGTGCACTACGCGTCTTTCCAATTTGTATTTAGATATACAATCATATTCACCATATTCCCATTCAAACGATTTCGCTTGTGATTCACTAGTGTTCCAGCCTTGGACAAAAGTCGTTAGCAAGGAACGTACATTACTTGTGAACATAAATATTTCTTCGCAAGTTAGCGAGTGTTGGGAATTTTGCCGCATTGTGTTTCCAATAATCCAGTGGATTTACTGAGCGGGGTTCGTAAGACTCTTTCAGGTATCTTTGTACCTCGACCGTAGCATCCGCTCTGACGTTTTGACGTAGGTTCTCTCCTGCGACACGAGCATCTAATGATCCCCAAGGAGGAGGTATCGATTCCAGTTGTGTTCAGTGGTGTAATGACCTGTACTGAAGTTGATGGGGTCGAGGCCATAATCTACATACTTCGTTAATCAGTATATTCACTACCTGATCGCGTTGAGCACCGCACATAAAATACAAAATCTTAAATCTTGAATCGAGAATTTAGGCAGTGCAATTGGTAGGGCATTTTCAACATTGATGAACTTCCTTTTTATAGCTGACAGCAAGTCCATTAACACCTGTTTCGCTAGGCGTCATGCTTATTTTATATGCATCTTCCCACCGTTTCCTATATTTGTCTACTGAAACCAATTATCTTTGAAAAGGAGACTTGGGCACTTCCTCCCCTGAAGGGGGAGGCGGGGCTCTTAGACGATGACGCCGTCATTCAGGTCGGGAGATTTGTTATGTTGAAGGAGATGCTCGGAGAAGGTGAGAGAGTTGAGAGCCGTGACCTACACTAGGAATTGTCCCGGCATTCGCCTTATTGCAGGAGAATGGAAAACCGTGGAAAACTATTCTCAGGACAGCCGACGTTTGGGGCCAGCCAGGAATGAAAGACCCCAACGCAATATTGAGAAAAAGAAAAGAAGAAGAATGAATGTAATTGTGTGACAAACATACGAAACGAATGGCATTTCGAAACAAACACTCGTGTGTTTCACGTTATGGTCATTACTCATAAATTACTTAGCTGTTGTGATAACACTTAATGATCGGAGTATTTATTCCGACTGCGCTACAAGAGGTCCTATATCGCAGTTACGGATCGCGACGTCACCGCGGAAATTCGAGTACTTCGCACGGGTTACTCAGAGATGCTCGGAACCGCCAGGCTCGATTCTCGCAAGTCCAAGCGTCACTCGCGCTCATCACTACTGTACTCGGACCCACCAACCGATCAGTGGAAGGGTGGCCACGGCTCTAACGTGCCTCTGCACCTCTGCATTCGGGAGACGGGACAGGGCTAGACCTCATGGCTGGCCCCAACCGTCGGCTGTCCTGAGAATGGTTTTCCACGGTTTTTCATTCTCCTGCAATAAGGCGAATGCAGGGGCAGTTTCTGGTATAGGCCATGGCCGCCAACCCCCTCACCTTCTCCGAGCATCTCCTTCACCATAAGAAATCACCCGACCTGAGATACGGCGTCACCGTCTAAGAGGCCCGCCTCCCCCTTCAGGTGAGGAATGAAAATATTTTAGTGTTAGTAGTAGTCGAGTATCGTGGTTTTATGGACTACTTCGATATTTCACATGTTTTCTCTACAAATTTCCTTTTTCCTGCCTTGCTCATGCTTCGCTGAAAACCGAGCTCGATAGCTGCAGTCGCTTAAGTGCGGCCAGTATCCAGTATTCGGGAGATAGTAGGTTCGAACCCCACTGTCGGCAGCCCTGAAAATGGTTTTTCGTTGTTTCCCATTTTCACACCAGGCAAATGCTGGGGCTGTACCTTTAATGAAGGCCACGGCCGCTTCCTTCCCACTCCTAGCCCTTTCCCGTCCCATCGTCGCAATAATACCTATGTGTGTCGGTGCGACGTAAAGCAGATAGCTTCGCTGAAATGGAGCATTTATGAATGTTTAATTCAGGAGCCATCAACTCGGTGCAGAGTAGAGGATAGGCTGCACATGTCTGTTCAAGTGGCGTTTGTGCGGCTGGAGAAGGACAGAAATAAATATGGTCACAACTAGGGTTCGGATGTTGAAATGTATTTTTTTCCTTCTTCATTATTGGCTATTTGTTAGAATTAAACACGAACTGGACGTTTTTGAGCATATTTAGCCTTACATTATAGCGCATGTAAATCCGTATTTTACCATATTTAAAACTGTGTTCATATTTCTATTATTTTAGTTGCTTCAGATCATATTTCAGCTATAATTTGCAAGAAAAATGTACAGTACATATAACGTGATGTCCGATATTGCTTAAG
Source organism: Anabrus simplex (assembly GCF_040414725.1). Taxonomy (NCBI): domain Eukaryota; kingdom Metazoa; phylum Arthropoda; class Insecta; order Orthoptera; family Tettigoniidae; genus Anabrus; species Anabrus simplex. The sequence goes on from NC_090265.1 coordinate 1,393,377,394, forward strand.
CAAATGTGTTTATGACATCGTAAGGAAGATTGAAGCTCGGGCCTAGAAGCTGAATAGTTGACCCTTATTGTATCTCGTCCGAGTTTTCACCACCTGTTTTAGAATAACTTGACCAAGCAACTCTGTTAGGCTCTTGTAGCTCTGAGCTTGTATTTGGGAGATGGGGAGTTCGAATGCTACCGTACCGAGCCAGTTGGCCGTGCGATTAGGTGCGCATAGCTGTAAGCTTGCATTCGGGAGATAGTGGGTTCGAACCCAAATATCGGCAGGCCTGCTCTGTTCAATCGCCACTTTGATTGGTGACTCTCGTCCGTCAGTTATCAAAATGACTTAGCATCTGTTTAATGAATATCAGTCAGTCTAATAGTGGTGAAAGGAATAGTATATTGAATGTTTAATAATAGTCATGACCAATTTAATACAAATAAAGGTAGAATGGTAGATCATATTCGTCCACTATAGTATGGTCGATATGTCTTGTACACCACAAATTGCTGTCCAACAGCGGAATTAACAATTTAATTAATAAGGATGCGGTTAGTGGTCACCACAATACTGTACATCAATCAGAGTGGTGGTTGATCATTCCGACTCTGTATTCTGTATAGCATGAAGTAGATTGTATAAGCATATACTGACTCTTTGACTGAATGGTCAGCGTACAGATCTTGGGTTCAGGCGGTCCCTTACTGGATTCCCGGGCGGGTTGGGGATTTTATAAGTGTATGGTTAATACCTCAAACTCAGGGACTGGGTGTTTGTGCTTGTCCCCATACTCTTCTCCTCATATACATGCAACACTCCACACGACTAATCACTACAGAAAAATACAATAGTGAATAAATCCTTTCACATAGCGTTGGTATATGGAGGGTCATCCGGCCACAAAACAAAGCCAAGTCGAAAGGTGTGAAGTTGTAGAAAAAGAAGAAGAAAAATTTGTATAATATCAATGAAATCATATCGTCCAATGGTCTTGCTTGTCTAATGTTCGGTACAGTAAGTCGTTTGATTTTAGCACCACCGTGACGTGCACGTCAATGGAACGTTTAGTTTCACGTAGAATGTCGAACCAGAGACTGCAATTTACATCCGCAGATATGCCAGCTTCGTAAACGAAGTACTTTCAGATTTACGTCGTATGCAAATCAAAAGTTAGTAGTTTACGATTTCAGAAATACAACATGTAAACTTCGGGATTCGATCTAACAACACCTCGGTCAGACCAAGAATAAGAATAAGAATAAGAATAAGAATAAGAATAAGAATAAGAATAAGAATAAGAATAAGAATAAGAATAAGAATAAGAATAAGAATAAGAATAAGAATAAGAATAAGAATAAGAATAAGAATCGTATGGCTTCAGCTAATATGGGTAGGCATGTTGACTTGGTGCAATTTACTATGCCTGCGTGTCAGTTTTGTCGATTTCATTTTGCTCTACCAGATGGAAAGGGAAAGGGTCTCTCTTGGGCAATCTACTGCTGAAATTTAATTATTTTTGGGGTAAACACATATTTGTCACTTGGAGATCATTCATATGCTGACATCGTAGGGCATGAAGTGTCGAATGGACTCCTTACCACCCTTCAAAATGTTGGCTACCTCTGCTAGCTTTGAACACGTGGTCGTGGAATCCGAAGGCCAGGACTCGACCACTGACCCACAGAGGAATCATCTTGGTCAGAAACCAGTGATGTAGAATCTTGTTACACATTAATGTCCGTCACAGACGATGGGACGTTTTAAGTAGGACTATTTAGATGTATTCAGTTTTCCTTCAGAGCCCTTCCACTGTCAGAACTGAGTCAACGATATTGGATGGAAGAAGATGTTCTGCTAATTCATGCAGGATTTACGCATGGTAAGTTGTACCGATGACAACAATGACTTTAATCCCCAAACAGGACACTTATGAAAACATAGTCCAACTTCCTCCTGATCTTTCTTCAAAATCATTGATGCGTTGTCATTTAAATGACTGATGATATTTCCTTCGTGCTTCGGAAGAATTTTAAAAGCATTTTCTCTGTCATACGCCTTCCCAACCATCAGATGATTAACACTATTGAATTCATGTACCACAATATTGGAATTAATCATTCAGTATGAATATGAGTGTGTTTACACACATAAGCCGTTGTAAAGATTGAATGGAAGGGCACCCAAACAACGGAAGATCGCAGCTCTTCGATTAGCTTTCCACGTCATTGCCGGCTGACATCATCGCATTCTGCATCGCTGCTTCGATTCCATCGTGTTAGAAGTAAAATTGGCCAAATGGGGCCTATAATTTCCCCAATGACAAGCCCGACGTGGATATATGAGAGCGAGGGTAGAATTCTCGCCAAGATAAAGCACCACGGCTATAAGTGACGAAGGAATGAATACGCCCACGGGATGTGAAGAATGGCGACATAGTGAAAGAAGAGATAGTATGCAAGTTACACATATTTCTGAAAAGTGTAATTTCATCTTGCCAATTAAGAAATTGGTGCGGTCATTCATAGCGCTGTCGTAATTCGTACGTTCTTATTTTTAATTATTACAGTTGAGGATAAGAGGTAGTGTTTTTTTTTAAATTTTTTGCTAGGGGCTTTACGTCGCACCGACACAGATAGGTCTTATGGCGACGATGGGATAGGTAAGGCTTAGGAGTTGGAAGGAAGCGGCCGTGGCCTTAATTAAGGTACAGCCCCAGCATTTGCCTGGTGTGAAAATGGGAAACCACGGAAAACCATTTTCAGGGCTGCCGATAGTGGGATTCGAACCTACTATCTCCCGGATGCAAGCTCATAGCCGCGCGCCTCTACGCGCACGGCCAACTCGCCCGGTAGAGGTAGTGTTGTTTCATGAGTTATCTATATAATAATGTATTAAATATTGAATGTTCCTCTAATAAGTGGCTCGGTACAATGAGCTGATAAAAATTTAACTACGATAACGTATCTTAGTATTATCATGTACTAGCAGAAGTACCCGTTCTTCGTACGGGTTATCAGAAACTGGCTTTAGTTACCCATACTATCGGTGTGAGCGACTTAATTAGATATTTATATCACTGGTGTATTTACTTAAGTACGCAGAAATTATTTGTCATGTTAGGAATTATAGTTTATCTTCTCCTTTTCTTCATGGGGGCCTCTAAATATTAGTTCTTAATTAGCGTCGACCTCTAAGATCTTATGCTACCATGTTTATCCTTCATTCCCACCTAGATATATCTGCGTCCTTCACAAAGCTGCAGGTTCAGTATAAGTATACTTCCGCTAGATAGGACCACAAATATAAATATTATTGAATGTATTTGTTTGATCCGACATTTCGTAACTATTACAAATGATCAAGGAAATACGCGATGCTTAAAAGAAACTGCTATAACAATCGAGAATTATAATTCTCAGGGCATGTCACTTATGTCGCACATCATATAATGAATCTGAGTATAAATGTTGAGAATTTTTTTCAAGTCATGGGCGCACCATCTTGACAATTGTGTACAGTATATAGGTTGTTTTCATGGTTACAATGATCGAAAAAGTGGACCAAAATATCGGCACTAACAACATCAGTGATCCTACTACTCCATGATTTGATAGAAAATACTTTAAACTATAGGTAACAGACTCCGCAAAGTGCTGAAACATAAGCCAGTGCGTAAAAACGGAGGCCCGTCGGCAACTGCTGGTCGCTGTACTACGGAGATCTCCGAGGCTATTATTTTTATACTTCACCCACTTCCCATCCCCGCCCAAAGGAGTGCTATGAGCGTCTTACACAACAGTTTATTTTTTCCAGATAGTAAGTCATATGTGTATCGATTTTGATTGGCAGCTATGCCCAAACGCACATGCATAATCTAGCTGCTGTAGAATCCTGGAGCTGACGTTGCCATGGTTACGGCTTTTCGTTTCTTTATCCGATTCCTAGAGCAGGGGTAGTGTAGTTCCAATATCTCCGTAACGGTTGGTTTTAGGGCCTTAAAACATAGTTTGGGGCCCCGAAGGGTTTAGAGAGGTTTGTTCTTTGCGCCAAGGGGCTTAAAAGGAGCTTTGTATCGTCTTTGTACGACAAATTCGATTTCACCTATATTAGCCTATTATTTTAATATTTTATATCTCCCCCTGTCGCCCCCCCTCCTTCGAATTGTTTTTAAAATAAAGTACAACCCTTGTTACTCACTGGCAACGTAGCTTTCTATAGGTGAAGTAATTTTTAAAATCGGTTCAGTAGTTTTTTGAGTCTATCCGTTACAAACATATATACAATCTTTTCCTCTTTATAAGATTAGTGTAGAAGTATAGATTACATCCCTACACATAAGGTTGCCGTCAGGAAGGGCATCCAGCCGTAAAACAGGGTCAAATCCACATGTGAGACACAGTTCGCATCCGCAACCCCACAGGTGTGGCTAAAGCGATAGAAGAAGAAGATACTCATTTTAAAAATTCACCCGCTTTTTTATTTTTTCATCCCGTTAAGTGGATTTTCCAAAAAGAGTGTTAATTTTTAAAGAAGATTCCAGGTACCAATTTTAAAGTCTGTAACATCATTTTTTTGATATATATCTGGTGTATTTACTTAAGTACGTAGAAATTATTTGTCATGTTTGGAATTATAGCGTATCTTCTTCTTCTTTTCTTCAATGGGGCTTCTAAATATTAGTTCCTTATTAGAGTCGACCTCTAAGATCTTTTGCTACCATGTTTTTCTTTCATTCCTACCTAAATATATATGCTCCCTTCACAAAGCTGCAGGTTCCTCCTTCCTCACTTCTTTTAACCCCCCCCCCCCAAGTGGATTTTCTTAAAACGAACATTCGTCTTCTTTTAATTTTAAAGGGGATTCCAAATATCAGTTTTCATGTCTGTAACACGTTAGGTTTTTTGATATATTGCAGATAATTTCGCTGCTGTAGAATCCTAGAGCTGACGTTGGCATGGTTACGGCAGTTCATTACTTTATCCGATTCGTAGAGCGGAGGTATTGCGGTGCCAATATCTCCGTAACGGTTGGTTTTAGGGCCTTAAAACATGGTTTTCGGGCCCGTAGAGCTTACTGAGTTTTGTTCTTTGCGTCAAGAGGTTTAAATTGAGCTTTGTCTCGTCCTTATGCGACAAATTCGATATTTTGCCTATATTAGCCTATTATTTTTATATCTCCCCCCCGTGCCCCCCCCACCTAGAATTGTTTTAAAAATAAAATAAAGCCCATGTTACTCACTCGCAATGTAGCTTTCTATAGGCGAAATAATTTTTAAAATCGGTTCGGTAGTTTTTGAGTCTATTCGTTACAAACAAACAAAGGTTTCCTCTTTATAATATTAGTATAGAAAATCACAAAAACCTTACATGTTACAGATGTGACAATTTATATTTGGAATCCCCTTTAAAAATAAAAGAACACAAATATTCGTTTTCAGAAAAGGATAAGACAAAGCTAATTTTAAGCCCCTTGACGCAAAGAATAAATCTCGGTAAACCCTTCGGGCCCCAAAACCTGTTTTAAGGCCCTAAAACCAACCGTTATGGAGATATTGGAACCACACTACCCCTGTTCTAGGAATAGGATAAAGAAACGAACGGCCGTAACCATGGCAACGTCAGCTCCAGGATTCTACAGCAGCTAGATTATGCATGTACGTTTAGGCATAGCTGCCAAACAAAATCGATACACATATGACTTACTATCTGGAAAAAATAAACTGTTGTGTAAGACGCTCATAGCACTCCTTTGGGTGGGGATGGAAAGGGAGTGAAGTATAAAAATAATAGCCCTGGAGATCTCCGTAGTACAGCGACCATTGGTTGCCGACGGGCCTCCGTTTTTACGTTCTGGCTTAGGTTTCAGCATTTTAGGGAGTTTGTTACCTATAGTTTAAAGTATTTTCTATCAAATCATGGAGTAGTAGGATCACTGATGTTATTAGTGCCGATATTTTGGTCCACTTTCACGATCATTACAACCATGAGAAAAACCTATATACTGTACACAATTGTCAAGCTGGTGCACGTATGACATTAAAAATAAACATTCTCAGCATTTATACTCAGATTCATTATATCATGTGCGACATGAGTGACAGCCCTGAGAATTATAATTATCAATAATTATAGTAGTTTCTTTTATGCATCGAGTATTTCCTTGATCATCTGTAATAGTTACGAAATGTCGGATCAAACAAATACATTCAATAATAGTTATATTTGTGGTACTATCTAGCGGAAGTATACTCACACTAAACATGCAGCTTTGTGAAGAGAGCATATATATTTAGGTGGGAATGAAAGAAAAACATGGTAGCAAAGGATCTTAGAGGTCGACGCTAATTACGAACTAATATTTAGAGGCCCCCATGAAGAAAAGAAGAAGAAGATACACTATAATTCCAAACAAGACAAATAATTTCTACGTACTTAAGTAAATACACCAGTGATATAAATATCTAATGAAGTCAGTCACACCGATAATATGAGTAACTAAAGCCAGTTTCCGATAACCCGTACGAAGAACGAGTACTTCTGCTAGTTGTAGATAATTTCGCTGCTGTAGAATCCTGGAGCTGACGTAGCCATGTTTACGGCTTTTCGTTTCTTTATCCGATTCCTAGAACAAGGGTAGTGTGGTGCCAATATCTCCGTAACGGTTGGTTTTAGGGCCTTAAAGCATGGTTTTCGGGCCCGTGGCGCTTACCGAGTTTTGTTCTTTACGTCAAGAGGATTAAATTGAGCTTTGTCTCATCCTTACACGACAAATTCGATATTTTGCCTACATTAGTCCATTATTTTTATATCTCCCCCCGTGCCCCCCACCTCGAATTGTTTCGAAGATAAAATACAGCCCATGTTACTCACTGGCAAATTAGCTTTCTATAGGTGAAGTAATTTTTAAAATCGGTTCAGTAGTTTTTTAGCCTATTCGTTACAGACAAACAAATTTTTCATCTTTATAATATTACTGTCGTATAGATAAAATGCAGCTGTGACGTCACGGACTAGGGAGGGTGACTGCCCACACAAAATTTCTCTGCCGACCAACCCGCTCACCAAAAATTTAATAACGAACATTTATAAATGTATATTAAAATGAATGCTAAAATTTGTACTTTAAGAACAAGTGCGTTATTTTGATAACATATTCATTATAACGCTGGTCATCGTCTGTCAGCGGAAAGTTGGTTTTTAGTTCGGGCACACGCTGAATGAGAGTCGGCCATACCTAACATGGTGTGCTTAGGAATGGAGATGATTTGATGACGCTGGAGAACAGTAACCGCGAGGCAGCAACCAATTAAGGACCCTAACCTGTGAAAAAAACTGCTGCCCAGGCAGCGTGGCTATATCCCAAGCTTGGCTATCGATGGCCTTCATAACAAACATCTCCTCAGTTGGTCTCACGACGCCGAGAGAAGCCGGTTCCGAATAAGGATCGTTGTACTGGCTGAGTGTTAAACCGCGGTCCTCCACATAAAGGGCGGGTACGCTATTCTTACACCACCACAGGGCTGGTGAAATGAAATGCAATATCGTATAACTTTTAGTGCCGGGATATCCCAGGACGGGTTCGGCTCGCCAGGTGCAGGTCTTTCTATTTAACTCCCGTAGGCGACCTGCGCGTTGTGATGAGGATGAAACGATGATGAAGACAACACATACACCCAGCCCCCGTGCCACTGGAATTAACCAATTAAGGTTAAAATCCCCGGCCCGGCCGGGAATCGAACCCGGATCCCTCTGAACCGAAGACCAGTACGCTGACCGTTCAGCCAACAAGTCGGACACAGGGCTGGTTATTTGAAGATTTCTCCTTGTATAAGCTTCAAATTCCTATGAGCTTGAAGAGTGTACATAACGTATCATCGCTCCTAAGCCAAAAGAGCGAAAGTGGCATTGCTCTTCGTATCCAGTACTTCCCTTAAGACTGGTCACGCCTCCCGGCCACAATTTGATATACATATTCCATCAGAACAATTTTCTTTGAGTTTATTTTCCTATGCGGATGTGTAAAGGAAAATTAACCTTAAATACTTTTTTTTTTGCTATTTGTTTTACGTCGCACCGACACAGATATGTCTTACGGCGGCGATAGGATAGGAAAGGGCTAGGATTTGGAAGGAAGCGGCCGTGGCCTTAATTAGGGTAATTGGTGTGAAAATGGGAAACCACAGAAAACCATCCTCAGGGCTGCCGACAGTGGGGCTCGAACCCACTATCTCCCGATTATTGGATACTGGCCGCACTTAAGCGACTGCAGCTGTCGAGCTCGGTAACCTTAAATACATCATACTCTAGAAGTTGATGTGGATGCCATGCAAACATACATGCCTACAGTACGATACAGTAAGGATCTTTTGTGTAGAATAGAAACGTGATAGAAGAAAATACTGCATCAAATAGATACGTTGCACAACGATATTTATAGCTTTCGACGCTGTTTGCGGTAAGTTCCTTCACCGGGATGAGTGATCCGCTTACCTTTGTATAATATAATATAATATAATATAATATATGCCCCCCCCCCCATTGTGCTCAGGCGGAAAGGACTATACAGTCCACCCGTTACAGGAGAGATCATCACTTGGACTAACATGTGTAAGTAGGGTAGCATCCTGTTTCACGAATTTACCGAGCTCAGAACATTTTAAGCAAGCCTCAGACCTATGGGAGTAACGTAGTCCCACTCCCATTTGACAGGCGAGGGACTCCTTGGGAACAACTTGGCGAACGAAATGTAATTCGATGGGGAGCTATCCATATTAATGGGGCTTATGGAATAAAGAACGTAGAACTGGCTAAGTCAGCAAAGAGGATGCATATGGATGTGCTAGGAGTTAATGCTATTCGGGTAAGGGGAGATAATGAGGAAGAGGTAGGATATTGTAAAGTGTACTTAACGGGTGTTGCTGATATCGTTGTAAGTACCATGCAATGTCTTGTTCATGTTCAACATTAGCCGTTAAAGGAAATTATTAAAAAATAACCCACAATCTGTTTTCCTGTCAATGACCGGGTCAGGGATGGAATGGATGAAGCCCCCATATTGCGGCGAGGATAGGAATTGTGCCGGCTGCCGACGCCTGTCGCACTCCTCTGAGGCAATGATTAATGACGGACAGATGAAATAAAATGATAGTGGAGAGTTTTGCTGGAATGAAAGATGACAGGGAAAACCGGAATGCCCGGAGAAATACCTGTCCCGCCTCCGCTTTGTCCAGCACAAATCTCACATGGAGTGACCTGGATTTGAACAACGGAGCCCAGCGGTGAGAGGCCGACGCGCTGCCGTCTGAGCCGTGGAGGCTAGGCGAAAGGAAAATTGCTTGGTGCCCAGGACATATGTCCCTGAATAGGAAGTTGATCTACAGGAGATGGAAGTTAGACCTATGTTTTGCAAAATGTTTAACGTCAGAGTTCACATAAAGATCAAAGTAGACTTTAAACTTTTACCATGAGAAGCGAACGAAGAGTGCGTCACTCCACGGACCATAAAAGTTTAAAAGCGAACTCCTCGATGTATTGAAACATTTTGGGCTTTTTCTCTGCTTTTTCTGATCATAATGCTATTTAAAAGTCTGATCTGATTATTTTCTGAACTCTGATGATTAATTGTGAATTATAGGGCCTCTCTCCTCTGGATAATATTCCCGTTTGAAGGCACATGCTTTCATTACCACCATAAGGAACATTTTCCAAGATATTCAAATGCAAGGTCTCTTATTGACAGCATGCAAACTATAAGTTGTGTGGTGCTTTCAATAATATCAACAACTGTGTGCTCTTCCGACCTAGAAGTGAGATGGATTTGTCGTCTGGGCTGAAACTGGGTTCTATCATTTCGGTAGTTCAGCTAAGTAGCGGTCTGATATATGATACTGCGGTCCCGGTCAAGAAAAGCAAGTACCGTTACTGGGGAATAGTTGCACTAACTACGTGGCAGTCCCATAACTGTATGTTACCTGACAGTATAGCAGTCAGCTTGGCAGACCGAGCGCCTTAATGGGCCCTGCCTCCCACAATATTATAGTATCATATATTGCACTTGGGTGAGGTGAGGTTAGTGATTGTTAATAACAGTTGGTAGCTGGACGAGCATCGGGCACGTCAGTGGACCGATTACATGGGAGGCTCGCATTACCGACTGGACTAAACGAATATACGAGATATTTTTTGAGTGCTGTACATGTAAAAGCAATAGGATGAATTCAGAATGGAATGTGTATTGAAATCCGAGGGGCTAGAGAGACATTAGATTGGAAGGAACCACTACATGATGAAGGACTGATCGGCTACTAACTGAAAAGTCATACAATATATTTATCGCGCTACTGTACCTGACGGTGGAGCACCAGACGTAAAGAAGCAGTAGTTGATGGCATGGTTGAGTACAATCATAGTTGAAATACGTAATACCTAATATTTAGAATTGAAGTTATGAAATTTATTGTTAAATTTGATCAATTGACTTTATGTTTGCATCTTCCTGGAACATACGTTTTAACTTGAGTTTATAGATTAGATCTATTGATATTATTTCTACTCACCTTGGCCGTGCGGTTAGGATCGCGCAGCTGTGCGATTGCATCCGGGAGATTGTGCGTTCGAGCCCCACTGTCGGTAGCACTGAAGATTGTGTTCCGTGGTTTTCCATTTTAACACCAGGAAAATGCTCGGGTTGTACGTTAATTAAGGCCATGGCCAGTTCCTCCCCATTCCTACCTTTCCTATCCCATGTTCGAGATAAGAGCTATCTGTGTCGGTGCGACGTAAAGCAAGTTGTTGCATTGCTTTACTCACTCTAGATTACAATTTGCAACCGAAATTCGCAAGTCTTCGTTAATTAGGCTTCTGAAGTGGAAAAATAATTTTCATATCCAAAGTCTTGCTAAGGACGAGAACATAAGAGTTCGTTGGAAGTACTGCTCAGAATGTAGCCAACGAAATCCGAGACCCTTAGCTAATTTCCATTGTTCAGTTGTTGCACGTATCTTACTCAACCCAAACATTTACGCAGGTACTTATAAAATTTACGTACAACGTGTCGCCCATAAAGTCTCAGGCAAGACCTGGGTTTGATTCATGACTCTGTCACTAATTTACAACAGGTTTAAAACGTGATGTACTCACGTTCAGCCAATGAAATTGACGAGGGAAGCGGATTACAATCTTACATGCGTTTTCTTGTGATTGACTCCACATTAACTACATACGATTATCTGAATAATAGCATTTTCTTCCGAACTCTAGCTGCATTTAATCACAAGTACACATACTATAGTGCGTAGTTCGCATCCGGAAGCAATGTCATATAGACTTTACATGCACTAAATATCCACATCCACGGACCTACTACGCTGGCTTTGCAGGGGGAGTGGTGATACTCCCACGTGGCGCGTCCTGGATGGCGGAAAGGGAGGTCCTAACCGGTTTGCCGGCGAACATGAGTGAAATAAAATACCTCTCGGGGACCAAACACGCAACACCCCTCTGGGTGGGAACGCTGACGAAGAATACACTCACGGTATCTCCAGCTTGTCGTAAGAGGCGACTAAAAGGGGCGACCAAGGGATGATCAAATTAGAACCATGAGACTACTTGTAATTAGTACCATTACGCAGAGAACACCATGGGTCGCTTTTACTTGCGCGTAGTACCACTATGTTAGGCACAAAATAGGTTTGTGATTAGTAGCGACAGTGTATGGCTCAGGATGCATTTTACAGTAGCTGTGATTCGTACCCCTATATGAGCAACAGCATGGTTCTGCCTTGCCTATGCTTAGTACCTACTATGTGAGGAACACCACGGGATAGTGCGGGTCCTTGTGGTTAGTCCAATTATGTGAGGAACGTCATAGGTTTCCGTTACCTGTATAGGTTTGCGTTGCCTGCAAATAGCGCCGCAGTGTGCGAAACACCATAGGTCTGTGTTACATGTGCGAACTTGATAACCTGTGAGTAGTACCATGATGTGTGGAATACCGCAAGTCTACGCGACTTTTGATTAGTACCGCAACATGGCGTAGACCCGTTTAGACTACAAGCATCATCGGTTCAGTATTGTGCTTTAGGAGCAGTCTCTTGGTCAGTAATACTATTGTTTAACGTTAGTTTCTGGGAATGTGGGGCATCGCGGGTTGGATCCACTGATTGTTTTAACTTCATAACCATTCATTTATTCTTCGACATCACGTTTTCAAATTCTGGTCAGTGGAGGAACATGGGTTTTTTAAATTGTCATAACATTTCGTCTCATTTCGTACCATTAGGGGCCGATGAACTAGATGTTAGGCCCCTTTAAACAACAAGCATCATCATCATCATCATCATCATCATCATCATCATCATCATCATCAAATATCCACATCAACAATTATTTGCATAAATCCTGTTCACCTGACACGAGGCTGTTTAGGGATTATGGAGAAGGTTGTTACGAAGTAGAGTATTTTATGAAGGAAAGCGTGAACAATTTGTTCACGTGTGAACAGAATTTTATAAAAGAAATAGGGAAACATCTTTGGTCTGATCAACAGGAATGACATTTTGTTGAGTTTGGCCTCTCCGAGATATCTTAGTAGGAAAGAATGCCTACATAGGCGCACATGCATTATGGCACATAACGGATCAAGTTTTTGAGTTCAACTTGAGGAAGGAAAGCTATTCCACTCCTCAGTAGGCGTATCGATAACACCTAGGCGAGTGATGGGAGGGCGGGGATGCTGAGAAAGCATTCATCAGCATGTCCCACACAAGTTCGATGAAATTCGTGTCCAGATAAGTCAAAAGCCCCCCCTCCAACACAGCTTCATTCTTCCTTTCTTTCAACATCTGCAAATCCCCTACCCACAACGACTTTCTAAAAATGGTACAAGAGTATACAGAGATACTTAGAAACAGGACAGTTTTTCATTCAGTGTTAATAGTGGAAAGTTTATAATATTTTATTGCAAGTGGCTTTACATCGCTCAGACACAGATAGGTCTTATGGCGACGATTGGATACGAAAGGGCTAGGAGTTGGAAGGAAACCGCCGTGGCCTTAATTAGGGTACAGCCCCAGCATTTGCCTGGTGTGAAAATGGGAAACCACGGAAAACCATCTTCAGGGCTGCCGACAGTGGGATTCGAATCCACTACCTCCCGATGCACACGACCAACTCGCCCGGTAAGTTTGTAATTTACGATAAAACTAAGTATACAGGGTGGTTAGAAACAAAGTGGAACGGATATATGAACGTTAGAGGGTCGATCATACTGATAAATAATTCGAAAAAAATTCGATATCTCGCGCCCCTATGATTTTATCAGCTGCTGAAGTTAGATCGCTTCACGGCCAAATTGTATCAGCTTTACGAGGCGATCTTGCTACATCTGCACGTGACTTAGGACCGGCTTCCATATGATAGAACATTTTAACCCGCTTTTCTTACAGCCGCACCCGCCAAGGGAGACTTTTCTACACCTACAAGAGATAAGTTTTAGAAGGTTTGGTGGAGCGGAACGTTTCAGGAGATATTCTGGAACTTTTCCATGAACCATTTGTTGCTTCCATAACATTTCCTCACCAAGTTGTACTTGATGGTACGTCCTGAATGCGTTTTGCTTTGCAGCAGCTTCGGTTGTGGCGAAGGGGCAATGTTGTGTTTATTGCACGTATGTATACAGGTTTGTCGTGAACACCGTGAACCGGGTATACGAGCGTTAGAGAGAATTAAATCGATATTTCGCGCCTTTGTGATTTTTCCAGCTTCTGAAGTTACCCAATTAGATCGCTTCACGGGCGAATTCATGCGAGAATTTCCTTAAAGATAAGTACTAACGTGTTTACTTGGAACCTTTTACATATTTCCACGTCATTGAAATCCATCGACACTGGTCAGTATCGAACACGTAGCATTCAAAACAATAAGCCAATCTCAAAAGTTAGCCATGAAGAATACGGTTCTAGGACATTTTGTACCTCCGGATATTTCGTACCACTTGATCGACTGATTACCTGCGAAGTGTCACCTAAAGGCATTCAAATATTTAAGAGGGGACAGTCCGTACCACTTGAAAGAGTGGGAAGTATTGTGAAGTAAAAAACGAATTTCTAATGAATGTATTCATGTGTATATCCATTGTCCACCACTGGCGCTGAAGCCTCCGCATGGTGTGACCACTGCTGATGTTAACCTTCTGTCGGACGCAACTGATCTGTCTGGCACACGTGTTCACTTTTATCTCGTATTTGTCATTCACCTGGCTACTTCCAGTCTTCCACCTTTCAGTTAGCTTCCTGTTTCCGCGAGACCTACAAGCAGTGTTGCCAACTTATATTTTCAAGATCCGCTAAATACTACTAAAAATCCGCTAAAATTCCGCCAAGAAATCCGATATCAGATAATGAGCAATAATAATAATAATAATTATTATTATTATTATTATTATTATTATTATTATTATTATTATTATATTATTATTATTATTATTATTATTATTATTATTAATATTATATTATTATTATTATTATTATTATTATTATTATTATTATTATTATTATTATTATTATTATTATTATTATTATTATTGTAAATGTCCGAACTCACCTGATTTGCGAGTTTCACTATGATTAACCCCCTGCCTGCGAGCCGACGAGCTAAAACTTGTAGGCGTTTTAATGCCGGGTGCAAACTAGGTGAATCCCCTACCTCAAGGGCCACACACAAAACAGGCCAGTTCATTAAACGATCTTCCTTCATAGCATAACAATGCTACTTTCTCACAGTTTCATTATCTGTCGTCATTCGTCAACTAAGAGATAAGTACCCTTTCACCACGCAAGAAATTTATGATACCGTGATCTCATAACATCAAATACAAATAACATAATTATTTTCCTCATGTGACTGCTAGCTCCTGTCAAGAAATACGGAATAGCTCGGAGACAGATTGGAGTACAAATTTAAAATGAACGTAAAATGGATAAAACACTAAGTTCCGCTGTAATAAATCTACAATTCCGCCAAAAATTCCGCTGTCCGCTAAATGATATATTTCTTCGCCGACAGTCCTCTAATTCCGCCAAATTTAGCGGATAATCCGCCAAGTTGGCAACACTGCCTTCAAGCCCATATCCGCCAGTTCATCAGAATCTTTTATTTTACTGACTTGATAATGAAATAATGCAATAGTTTATAAATATTCACAATAATAATAATATTATCCATCCTATTCCTTTTAGGCACATTGCGCCCAAACACGATGTACATTTCTATTGTATTGTTTTGTTTTAGAATTTATACTTCAAAATATCGGCTTTCTTATGATAATATTTATGTAAACGTGATAAGGCGATAAGTATAGTTTTAAGGACAATTATTCAAATAGTATAGACATTTTCTTCAGCAAATGTTGTAAATAACATACTTTCGTTTCTGATTTCTAAAGTGAGTCTGTTTGGCTCACCACGCCCCCTGGCGTGGAAATAGAATTACAATTTGACATCAAGTGGTACGGATTGTCCTGGCGTAAATATTTGGGGATTATGGGAAAACTGTTCGAAGGTAGAAAACGACCTAGATTGTACGAAATGTCCTCAAAAATCAAGTGGTATGAACTTTCCATGTTGAGAAACGTCCGGACACCGGAGAATACTCAGTAATGTTATTGGCTTTACGTCACATTAAATTACGGTTTTCAGAGACTTCGACGTTGTCGAATTTTGTTCCGCAGGAGTTAAGGTGTGTGTCATTACATCAACCGATATTTGATCTGGGATCGAACCCATCAATTTGAGCTCTAAATGGTAGCATTGTAAGCTTGAACTACTTAGTCCTGCCCCGTCACGATGAACCTGCTGTGCGTTTCTTCTATGTTACGATCAGTCCTCACCGCGGAAACACTGACGCACCGCTTATTCTCCCGGTATTGATTCCATCTTGTGGAGTATTTTAATAATGCCGTTGTTTAGCTCACAAAAACAAAAGCACGCGCAGTCTAGCAAAATAGAAGAAGAGGAAAAACAGCAACAGAGCATTACGTAACACAAGTTGATTACTTTCCTCTGAATAATTTAGCTTAGAAAGTGTCTGGTGTATAGCCTTAGTGGTGGCGAAGGTCTTTTTTATAGCGACCGTCAAAGACTCTTTTTATGTGTGTCGCTGGGGAAAACACTTCATAATGAAGCACTAAGCGACGCAAACAAGCGCGGAAGCCGAGCAGCTCCCTACCGGTCTAGGGATGATCATACATTAACCAATAACTACCCCGTGGGAAGCTTGAAGAAGAAAGTGATTTCTGTTTTCTGCGGCCTTGTCCATCTCTCAGACCGTTCAAGACTTTAATTGATAACGTGTTCTTCACTTGTTCTCCTGGCATGAAAGGTGATATTTAATAGTGCATTAAGAACGAGATTTTTGTATTACAAGTCTTACTTGCACCATTATAAGGTTATTTGAGGGTGACATTTCTTTTAAAGCTATCACTAACTGAAGGGATGCTATGGACGAATTATTATTATTATTATTATTATTATTATTATTATTATTATTATTATTATTATTATTATTATTATTAAATATTTAATGGCTGTAGCAGGGATGTTGTAGTATTTACTCATTGTGGTAAGTTTTAGTTGTAGTTTTCTACCAGAAATTACACCAGTTCCTGGACTTAAGTTTCGACTTTTTTCCATGTCGTTCTCAGCCTGCAAGTTTGCGTCAGGAAGGCAATCCGCCATAAAAACGTGCCATGAGAATTTATCCCACCTCATCCCCGACCTGTACCATTAAACGGGACTAAGGGCTAGATGTAGGCTACAAACCTCCTCAGTTCACGAATACACGAATACAACAGAAAATTATGCTAAGATTTCTAACATATCGTAAGTACAGACTCCTTTACCTTGTATTACAAACTAAGGTGCATTACAATATAAAAAAAACATCAAATTTAAGAACAGCTTGACCTACCTTCTGCAGTGTGAATATTTGACGTGAACACAAAGTACTGACAAAGGAAAATCAGGCAGCGATAATAAGCTAACCCGTTCTAGAAAGTCAAGTGGAACGGCCGAGAGAATTCGTCGTGCTGACCACACAACACCTCGTAATATGCAGGCCTTCGGGCTGAGTAGTGGTCGCTTGGTAGGCCAAGGCCCTTCAAGGGCTGTAGTGCCATAGTTGGGGATAATAAGCTAAGGGGTGGATTGTATAAATTGTTAATCAAAGGATGACCAGGAAAGAAAGAAAGAAAGAAAGAAAGAAAATTTGTTTATTTATACGGTTATTTTTAATACACTTTCGTATTTCTATTATTTCTAAAGAATGCAATATGGAGCCTTTCGTTACTGCGACTAATGTTCGCCAACCATCTAATTACAAAGAATAATTTCTTCAGTCGGTATCAGCATCTCAAAATTCTTCTTATTGCCGTAAAACAAAGTATGCCTGAAAGTAAATCGATGTTCAAATACGATATAGATAATTTCGTCTTACAATGGATTGTGCATGGTAACACTGAACTCAATGCGTTAGGTTTACAGTATTATATTCTTCATTCGGGTTCTCGTTATATTATTGTAGTACAAACAAGAAAAATGGCCCGCCTACTCTAATTTGGTATTTAGTACATGGCATTCAGTCTCGTTATTTCTTATCACAACCTACGTCAATTGAGATCTTCAAATATAGATTAAAATTTGATACTCAAAGTAGTTACCTTCAAATTCGACAATATTTCATCGCTAGATTTCAACACGTTCATGTCAGGCTACGTGGCTAACTTGTCAGCATTCTGGTTTTAATTCCCTTGACTCGAAGACTGTGGTTTTTGTGCTGTGTTCAACATTCCTACAACTCATAAATTACACACATCATCTTCCTCCACAATAGCACGCAGTTTTCCACATGCACAGGACGCCACTCACCCCCATCAAAGGATCTGTCTTAAAAGACTTGTACCCTACTTAGCAATAGCCACACAACATTATTATTATTATTATTATTATTATTATTATTATTATTATTATTATAGAAACAAGCCCTGATAGCTTAATTCTAGTAGGAAGCAGTACTATGCACATCAGTGAGCCATTTCCGCACAAACTGCCTTTTTCTATGGTCGAACGTACGCTTCAATTGCTTGCTTTGTATTCTGCCTTCCGCGGGGTACACTGTCTAGCGCAAAGAACGAACTCATTTTTTCGCTCGATTAACAATTTCCGCTGAATAATGGGTTACGGCATTCCGTGAATTCGTACAAGTCAAGCATGTGCTCTGCCTTGTTCATGTGCTAGTTTGTATTTTATTAACTTGGAAAATTCAAATTTTGCCGTGACACAACCTTCTATTTTGTATTCTTGTGTATGACGGATTAATGAACGTCACGGAAATGGTCGATCAAGGCGTTGCATGTAGCTCTGCTTAGTCCTCCAAGGTAGAAGATGTGAAAAAAAAACGTAAACGCCTAAAATGAATTCAATGAGACTCTTGCATGGAATTGTTACATTTTATACGTTTCTCTTCATTAATTACATGAAGTTAGGTTATTAAAGGTATATTTTATGCATTGTTCACGACATTTCGACCCAAAAATACTGCATTGTCTTAATACCTTAAGAACAATATTTACCAACCTTTTTGCCACCTGTTATAAACCAACTTTTAAGTACAATCGTATGTGGCAAAGCAAACGACACGGAAATATTAATTCCAATGGTACAGTCTTTGTTCAGAATGTGCACCATCACGTGACGTGTTCAAAACTTTTATGAAGATTATTGAACATGTTGATGTATAAACGTTACTGTAAGGCCACAAAAACTGACATTATCTTCTAGTGTAATTTGGGATTTGTATTTGGGTTATCCGTCCTGAAGGGTTGTAATTTCAACATACCCCATGCCTGAGTCTGTGATATTCAAGGAGCAGGAAGGGTAATGGAATGGAGTTCCACGATAAATTGGGTGAATTCTAATGTGTCGCTGCAGAAGGTTGAGAGACTTCGGCACACCTGTTGAGGAAATCGTCCGTGTTTCTCTTTTATGGTGACGGTTCTCAGCTATCTGTTATCTCCCTTCATTGACATAAGACTGATCCCGTATGGTGGAACTTGTCAACGTTAGGTAATGTTTTTCTCCTTTTTATGCCTCCTTATTAAATTGCTTCCCGCACTGTTCTTTAACGTGAAGCAATCTCGGCTGACCGCCCCACTCCGTACGACCGTAAATAGTATCCAAAAGTAAGCACCCCTCCTCTGATGAGAGATCCATAATTGCCGAAATCAGGGCATCATCGAATTCACAATACGTTAAACTATTACGCACAATAAATAAGTACTTTGTTTGCTATGGAAACGTGGACAGCAGCTAAGCAATGATTTCAATGTCGTTTGTTTTGTCACATACCGTACCTTCTAAAGCCAATGAAGGAAGAACTTGAAGACTATCGTAATCTGAAAATCATATTGTTAATGGCATGGTACGTAATTAGCAGACATCGGAGTTATATACAGTATAAACCACCAATGCGAGAATGCAACTATGCTGCAAAAAGTGGTGAATGCATTTTTAAGTATGCACTTATTTTCATGTAATTAAACACTTGCACCTTAACACCTTAATCATGATCCCTGACATGTCGATAAGAAGAGGAGTTCCTGTTGCATGGCCGGCTCTTTCGCCTGATCTGATCCCATTTGATTGCTTTTTGTAGGCTTAAGCGAACTATCTTGTGTACGAGATACCTGCAGAAACGAAGAAACTGCTGGCAAGAATTTTCTCCGCCTGCAACTTCATTACAATTGTCGACCGGATATGTCTGAATTTACCGCGGCGTTATCAAATCTGCGTCGAGGCAAGGGGTCACCATTTGGAACAGTTGTTGTACTTTGTATCGTGAATATATAGTGCAAGTAAATAAAATTATTACATCTGCACACACAGATTCGTAAGGTCTTTTTATCTCACGTTCACAGGTATCCCAAGAAAAATTTAGCTTATATCCGGCGACTGAGCCATTTCAGGACCAGTAATCCTTATCCCAAATGGATACATGTGTTCTATAGCGTTCTTGAAAGGCTGCGTCATCATTATGGGAACATCTTTTATATGATTGAAAAGGGCACCACGAACCTGATTGCCCTCTCGCCGAGTCCAGCTTAGTTAGAAAAATGACATTTCAAAATGCTCATTTACGGAAAAGACACGGGATTTTCGCTACGTCACTTGCGGATCGGACCTAATTTCGAAACGAGAATCGGAAACGTATGACTTTAGTGGCTCTTGCGTATACAATTTTACTTATCAAATTTTACTTCATATTATTGTAAATTTATTTATTTTAAGCCAACGGCGGTGGCCGTGTTGAAACACCGGATCCCGTGAGATCTCCGAAGTTAAGCAACATTGGGCGTGGTCAAGATTTGGATTGGTTGCCACGCGCTGTTGGTGGGGGGTAACGGAATGGAGGAGCGGAAAGGAATGCCCACCCTACCGCACGTAAACTCCGGCTCAGGCACACCTCTGCGGAGGTTCGGACCTGACTATTTTTTGTTCTGATGCATGTTGCTATGTAAGATATGAGAGGTGTGTACACAACCTGGAGATGACAGACACGAAAAAAGTGTCATTGTAAAAATGAGAAGGAAAGAATAGCGGGACAACATTCGCGATAGGAGACTGGATAATAATAATAATAATAATAATAATAATAATAATAATAATAATAATAATAACGTGAATATATCAGACGCATTTACTTACGAGCTAACGTACTCGACCCTATAATGGAACCTGAGGCTCAGCGGGTGAATTATTAGACAAGTTTCTAGTGATTTGAAAGGAAATATTTGGAAACATAAACATTACTTTCTATGAAGATAAACGGAGAAGTTATATTCATTAAGATAGGCCTACAGAAGCACAGTAAACACTGAGAAGTCAATTAAAAATAATTAAAAAATGAAATGTTATGTAAACTCACTTAAAAAGTAAAATTCGCACCATAAAGGAGTTTTCGAAGCCTCCGTGACTCAGGCGGCAGAGCACCGGCCTCTCGCCTCTGGGTTCCGTGATCCCGATCACTCCAAGTGAGATATGTGCTGGACAAAGCAGAGGCGGGGCAGGTTTTGTTCCGGGTATTCCAATTTTGCCTGGCATCTTTCATTCCATCAACACTCTCCAATATCATTTTGTTTCATCTGTCAGTCATTAGTCATTGCCCTAGTGGAGTGTGACAGGCATCGGCAGCCGGTACAATTCCTATCCTTGCCGCTTCGTTTATTCCATTCCTGACCCGAACAAATAACTCGAAACAGGCTGTGGATTTTTTGAAAGAGTTGTCATTTAACTGCAAAACTCGGCGTCAAGTTCCATCTCAAGCAGATAGTCAAAGATTAGTGTAATGACGTAATTAGTTGTTTGGGCTTGCCACCACAGGCCGTGAACTTGCTACAACCCGTGGCCTGTGTAAAAGCTCGCAGATGTAGCTCGTGTGATTTGCAACGCGGCTTCCGACCGTAGGAAGTTCATCGACCACTCCAAATGCCTCTACGTCGTGATCAAGGAGATTTCACCCAGTTGTCAGAGTTTGAAATGAGACGTATTATATAAATACGCGAGGCTGGATGCTCGTATCGACGAAATTCTTGCCACCTTGACCGACTGTTAGGGCTAGTTGTGGATGCGTGAGGGCACGCATGCACGACAACTGGGCTTTGGACACCCTCAACTGACCACTGGGAAAGAGGATCGTTATTTCTTCGGAGAAGTACAAGCATATCAACAGTTGTTACAGTATCCGCCATCTAGGCACATGCAGCACCACCGTTATAGGCCTCTGTTTCTGCGCGAACCATTTTAGACGCTTGGTTAAATGAAATTTAGTATCACGGCGCCCATTACGTATCCTGCCACTGACAGCAACCCACTACCGTCTCCGGTTATATTCGTGTCATGAACGGCAAACCTGGATTGACAAGGACTGGAATAGAATCGGCTTTTGTGAAGAATCTAGGTTCTCTTTGTGCACTAAAGATGGCCGCGCTCGTTTCTGGAGGCCTCCTGGTGAGCTTGTCAGTCTTACCTTTGCTGTGGCGCGACACACCTCCCCCACAGCCGGTGTGCTGGTCTGGGGAGACCATCACATGAGACAGCAGTCGGTCACCCCAAGTAGTGATACTGTACGAGGCACATTGAGAGCAGGTCGTTATATAACCTGTTACAATAATGTTCGGTGAATAGTCTTGTACAGTACTATCAACATACATGAACAATGCACGACAGTGACCTTACTGTCCTTCGAAATAGTCCCCTCCCATAACTGTGCACTGCTGAGATCGGTGATACATATCCTGGAAACTTTGCAAGAAGGCTTCCCTTGCAATGGTGTTCAAAAGCTTCGTTACGTTTCGTTGGATGTCAGGAATATCGTCAAATCTTTTTCCTTCCAAAGCGAGTTTGAGTCGTGGAAATAGGATGAACTCGGGAGGATTGAGATCTGGCGACTGTGGGGGATGTTCAAGTTGCACCACCCCATTTTTTGCCATGAACTGAGACACCAGGTTTTATTCTCACTGACGATACATGCCAGTAAATTTGGTGTCGCATCCGCCGTTTCGACAAAATCATGTTAAGCCTCTAAACGCGCCTGCTTCTGATCGTCAGTCAAGTGATGTGGCTTCTGGGTAACGATTTGTAGCACAGATTCATTGTTAATCTGCAGTTCTTCCGCTATCATGCGCACAGTTAATCGCCGATAGTTCGTGGTTAATGTCCTCACCTTCTCAATGTTTCCTTCACTGACGACGGTCGCCGGTCTTCCGCTACGGGCGTTGTCAGAAACACTTTCCCGGCCTCTCCGAAAACGGGCGAACCACTCGTACACACATTTCAAGGACAGTGCTTGATCTTCATAAACACGTACCAGCATCGCATGAGTTCCTTTCGGTGTCTTGCCAAGCTTAAAACAAATGTGTACATTGATCATTTGGTCGTTCATTTTCCTGTTCGCAGTTCAGAACCAACGCACTAAACACGTACTGTGTCAAGCAGGTCTTACACGGCACACACACGATGCTCAACTGAACAACGTTGAGAGCAGGTGGCTAAAACCTGCTGCTACGCAGGTGCAGCGTTGCGTGTCGTAAGTGTTGCACGATCGACCGTTCTGACTTCATTGTCCGAACTTTATTGTCACAGGTTGTATGCAAGACCGTAGGTGTTGCTCTTCATGACGGGGCTTCCAACAGGCATTTCCCAGCAAGAATTTACTAATGAATGTTACAGAGCTAGACAAACACACAGCCCTTGGATTCACTTATCCTCCAACAGAAATAAGTACTTAGTTAAAGCTGTGATTTTGAAAACCTGGGCATGGAATTAAAAGCTCTAAATTTTTAACCCTATTTTACAGCTCTATTACTTTCTACTCTCCCAGCAACCTTCATGGTCATTATGGAAATACATTTGCTTTGGGCATTTATTCAATGATTCACTACATAAATGCCAATTATGTCAAGAGGGTTTCCTTATGACACTGAATTAACAGGAGGGGACTAGTTCACAATAATTATTGTTCTTTCCCCACTCTCCATGAAGTTTTTAAATCATTCCACAAATAACAAATATTGTTATCGTGGTCTGACTAAACGCTTGTTTACACTGGATGTAGCAACCGAAGCAATAACAAAATGCGCTCGAACTTCCATTCATTTGTATGAACAAACGTTCTAATGAGTTATTTTCACTGCTCTGACCAAAAATTATGAATACATACTTTCATTGTTTGGTAATTTACGTTAAATCTACAATCGATGAATTTATTTTGTCTGTAAAAAGTAATTCGAAGGAGAGCAGTTATTATACCATGACACGAGATTCTTGCTCGTCGTACAATGTCGTGTATCTTCATTCCAAACAGTGGTGATTTTAAGAAATATTGACCACGGGGTGATCAGGTTGCAAAAATATAGTATTTCTAATGTTCCAAGATGTGTGAATATGTATACTTGATTTTCTTTATATATCGACCGGCTCCATGGCTTAATGTTTCGCGTGCTGGCCTTTGGCCACAGGTGTCCCGAGTTCGATTCCCGGCAAGGTCGTGAATTTTAACCAAAATTGGTTAATTTCGCTGGCAGGGGGGCTGGGTGTATGTGTCGTCTACATTATTCCATCCTCATCATGACACGCAGGTCACCTATGTGCGTCAAATCAAAAGACCTGCATCTGACGACCCGAACTTGTCCTCGGACACTCCCGGTACTAAAAGCCATACGCCATTTCATTTCATTTCATTTCTGTATATATATTATATCCGGGGTGCAAAGGTCTTTCACCCTCCATGACAAGTGTAGCCCAGCCAGATGCCCTGCAAATATTAGAGGGCACGCGGGCTTCATAACGATATTCTCAGCCGAATTTCTTGGCTTTTGTGGCCAGTTGAACTGCATACACCTAGTTGATTTCATGAGACTGAGTGAAGGCCGCCTCTTCCTTTAGTCTAGAACATGAAAAGAGTCTCTGAGCCGGCCGAGAATCGAACCCAGGGTTGGGAAGGCGGGAGGCAAGTTACTCCTACACCTAGGGGCAGGCTCATACCACTACTATTTTGAAATGTCGTTTGCGAGGAAGTTACTCACACTCATGATGGTCAGCAGCGTACAACCCCAGAAGTGTGGAAAAACATGTTAAAAGTTCATTGCTCCTTAACAATTAATTTTGAAGAAAGTGAACCCCTATGGTCCAGCTGAAAAGCTAAAAGCAAACCCAGTACGCCAAGCAACCCCTCCCCCGCCCCCTCCGCCACATCTCGCCCAATATGTCCTAAAGCTGAGTGAAATTTAATATTAGTCGATACCGAACTATACATGACGTCATGGTAAAAGGGACTCGATTCATACTAACTGTATGTAAATAATTTCTCTATCACTGAGTAATATGCTTTCCTCTACCTACCTACATACGCACATACATACATTCTCATTGTAGACCGTTGTGCCTTTCAGCGTTCTCTGTGAATTTACTAAACGTCGCCACAATCCTCTATTTGCAACCAGTGCTGTGGCCTCATTTATTTCTATGTCCGGCTCCATGGCTACATGGTTCGCGTGCTGGCCTTTGGCCACAGGGGACCCGGGTTCGATTCCCAGCAGCGTCGGGAATTTTAACCTTACTCGGTTAATTTCGCTAAAACGGGTCTGGGTGTATGTGTTGTCTTCATTATCATTTCATCCTCATCACGACGCGCAGGTCGCCTACGGGCCTCAAATCAAAAGACTTGCGTCTGGTGAGCCGAAGTTGTCCTCGGACACTCCCTGCACTAAAAGGCAAACGCCATTTCATTTTTTTCATTCAGTTCTATACTCTTAAATCGTTAGAAACTGAGTGTAACATCGTCGTCTTGGTCTCCCTCTACTCCTCTTACCTTCAATAACAGAGTCCATTATTCTCCTAGGTAACCTATCCTCTCCCATTCTTCTCACATGACCAAACCACCGAAGCCTGTTGATGCGTACAGCTTCTTCCACTGAGCTCATTCTTAACGTGGACTTTATCTCCTCGTTCCGAGTACCCTCCTACCATTATTCTCACCTGTTTGTACCAGCAATCATTCTCGCTACTTTCATGTCTGTTACTTCTAACTTATGAATAATATACCCTGAGTCTAACCAGCTTTCGCTCCCGTAAAGCAAAGTTGGTTTGAAAACAGACCAATGTAATGATAGTTTCATCCGTTAGCTGACTTCCTCCTTACAGAACACTGTTTATCGCAACTGCGAGCTCACTGCATTAGCTTTACTACATCTTGATTCAATCCCACATACTATATTACCACCCTGGGAGAACATACAACCTAAATACTTAAAATTATCTACTTGTTCCAGCTCCAGGCTTTCGGCCCGATCTGTCATTAAGACCACGTCGTCAGCATAGGCAAGACTTCTTACTACATTTACCCCTAACTGAATCCCTCCGTGACACTTTATACCTATCAGCAGATGATCCATGTAAACTACGAACAGCAAAGGTGAAAGATTACAGCCTTGTCTAAAACCTGTACGTACCCTGAACCAATAACTCATTCTACCATCAATTCTCACCTCTAGCCTGATTGTCAAGATACATGCCTTTAATTGATTTTAATAAACTATCGTACCCTTAATTCCATAGTCCCCCGGTATGGCGAACTTTTTTCTCACGGTACCCTTTCATATGTCTTCTCTAGATCTACGAAACATAAACACAACTGTGTATTCCCCTCGTAACACTTTCCAATTACCTGACGCATACTGAAAATCTGACCCTGACAGCCCCCTGTGGTCTGAAACCACACTGGTTTTAATCCAACTTCCTCTCAACCACGATCGCACGCTCCCTTCCAAGATGCCAATGAATATTTTGCCTGGTGTACTAATTAATATACCTCGACAGTTGTTGCAATTATTCCTGTTGCCTTGCTTATAGATACGTGCAATTACTGCTTTTATCAAATCTGAATGTCTATTACCAACACTCCATGCTAATATTATTACAATATGAAGCCACTTCATCCCTGCCTTCCCACTATACTTCACCATTTGAAGTCTAATTTCATCTATTCCTGCTGCTTTATGACAATGGAGTTTTACCACCCTTTCCACTTCCTCAAGCGTTTTACTCCTCCACATGACCTTGGTTTTTCACCACACCACCAGGAAGATTTCCTTTTATGTTGGGAAGATGTTCAAAATATTCCCTCCACCTCCCAAGTAATTCCCCGGGAACTATTATGAGTTCACCTGAATTGCCCAAATCAATGTTCATTTCCTTTTTCCCTCCCTTCCTAAGATTCTTTATTACTGTCCATGAAGGTTTCCCTGCTGCTTGGCCTAGGCTTTCCAGGTTATTACAAAAATCTTCCCACGACTTCTTTTGGGATTCAACAACTATTTGTTTCGATCTGTTTCTTACATCTATGTACAATTCCTTGTCTGCATCAGCCATTGTTTGGCGCCATTCCTGGTAACCCTTCATTTTATGTTTACGAGCTGCTCTCACTTCTTCATTCCTCCAAGATGTTCGCTTTCTCCCGTCTCTACACACAGTTTATCCTAGACATTCCCTTGCTGTTTCTACTACAGCGTCCCTGTATTCAACCCATTCTCTTTATATATCCTGAACCTGCATACTGTCCACTGTTCGAAACATCTCACTAATCTTATCCACGTCCTGGAAATTTTATACCCTTATTCCTTTGCAGACAGATTTCACTTTATCTACCCTAGGTCTGTATTATCGAAAAATCCCAGAAAACCCCGTACATTCCTGACAGACTTCCTGAATTCGAAGTCGTTTAAGATATAGTCTATTATGAATCTAGTACCCCTAGTCTCCCATGTGTTGCGGTGAATATCCTTATGCTTGATGAATTTATTCGTAACTGCTAAGCCTATATTAGCACAGAAGTCCAGCAAACGCTTACCATTCACATTACCTTCCACATCTTCCACACGTTTACTAATCACCATTTCGTGTCTTCAGTTCTATTCCCAACTCTCGCATTGAAATCGCCCATTAGCACTATCCTATCATTGCTGTTGACCCTGACCACGATGTCACCCAATGCTTCATAAAACTTGTCAGTTTCATCCTCATCTGCACACTCACATGGTAAATATACCAAAACTATTCTCGTCCTATTTCCTCCAAGTACTAAATCTACCCACATCATTCGGCCATTTACGTGCCTAACAGAACAACGTTGCGTGTAATATTAGTGCTTGCAAACAGTCCTACCCCATACTCTGCCCTTCCCTTTTAAACACCCGTCAAGTACACTTCATAATCTCCTCTTTCTTCCTCGTTATCTCCCCTTACCCGAATGTCACTCACTCCTCGTACATCCGGATACATCGTCTTTGCTGACTCAGCCAGTTCTACTTTCTTTTTTCCATAAGCCTCATTAATATTGATAGCTCCCCATGGAATTCAATTTCGTTCGCCAAGTTGTTTCCAAGGAGGCCCTTCGCCTGTCAAATTGGACTGGGACTCCGTAACTCCCATAGGTCCGAGGCTTGCTTAAAATGTTCTGAGCTCAGTAAATTCATGAAGCAGGATGCTACCCTACTTACACATAGTCCAAGTGAGGACCACCGGTGGATTGTATAGCCCTAGCCGCCTGAGCACAAGGAAGGCCATGACTCAGAATATGTCCAAGATGCCCACTCCCATTCCATAGCAACTGGTATCCTGACTCTCAGGACCACTTACTAGGCCACTCAGCCGTTGCCCATGGTTCACGAACTAGACGTGACTACAGTAACCCACACCATGAACCATTTCATTTACCTACCGTATCTTAATTGAAAGCGAAAAATAAGTAAATACTAGGAATATGCCATGCATACGTTCACCCTGAATAATTTGAGTGTGCTGAATTCCGGCATTTTCTTCAGAAATTGATATTGAAATAGAGATTGACAGCCTCGAGTATCTGAGGAGGTTGGACAACAGAGATATGCTCCATGGGTGGGGCTCTGCATGAGTCACGATTACGTTAGTGTTCAGAAGTTTATCTTTGACAGACTCTCGACACAATGTGGAGTACAAGTTTTGATACTTAAAATAACAATTCCCTGCACATACGCTGAGTTAGTATATGCCTCTACATCAAAATTCTTAAATTGCAAACGAATATGGATTTAGTTTCAAGAATGAGGGCACAGTAATGAAATGATAACATCTACGTTTTTTTAATGTTTTGCAGCTTAGATACTAAACACCAGTATGCATGGAGCACTACTGTGATAAATGGAAGATACTTTTCCAGATGATTCCCTCTTTGCATTCCCACCTGGCCATTATGAGACTTTAATAGATCAATCCTCTATCATATTAATTCACATCCATCATCTCGTAATTGAAATGTAGAACCCACCTGTCAGTACCAGTCTGAGTTTAGTAATTGAGAGATATTTGTGAGGCTCCGCGCATGAAGCTTGCACACTGTGGAATCATTTTAGGAAACAGTTATGCATACTCGTTTTACACGAGAATTTTACTGCGTAATTCATAACATTCAAACTTTCTTTTAAAGCAATTCAAGCTTTTAGGAGATTTCCTATTTCAGTTACTGTGAAATATGTGTGTTAATTTATAATACTTGAATGCTATTACTGTATGTATAATCCAATAATAAATCACCGGGCGAGTTGGGCGTGCGGTTGGAGGTGAACAGCTGTGAGCTTGTATCCGGAACATGGTGAGTTCAAACCCTACTCTGGGCAGCCCTGAATACGGTTTTCCGTGGTTTCCCAATTTCACACCCGGTAAATGCTGGGGGTTGTACCTTAATTAAGGCCACGGCCGCTTCCTTCCAACCGCCAGGCCTTTCCTATCCCATCGTCGCCATTTGATCTCTCTGTATCGGTGCGACGTAAAACAAACTGTAAAAAAGAAAAAAAGTTTTTTTAGATATGGAAATAAACAAGGCCACAGAATAAGTCATGGTGAGGTTTAGTTCACCAAAGGAGCTTGCTGGCTCAGTGAGGACCTAACAGTCGATAATAAAGATGCATGTATGAATTTTTAATAGGAAAATATTATTTCTTGACGTAGATGTTGGATTAGTGATCAAGTTCATAACATACTCTCTTGAGCTTACTAAATACACAATACTATTCTTTTTATTTTTAGAGCTTTTGTGAATTCATAGAACTGGGAAAATAAAGCACTCTATTTTTGTCCTAGTAATCAGTTTCCAACCTCATGTAACACTCGTTCCCTTTTATCCTCTCTCTACGACAACGTAAACCGTTCTACAAAAAAGGTAGCGGATGACAATAACGTGAACAGAACGAGAGTAAAAAAGAGGGACACTATTGAGTGGCATGTTAATCTGCGCTTATTGCAACACAGCTCGGTCACTAAAGTGTTTCAAAAAACACAATTGACTTCCAGTTGGTTAATCTAATTTCTAAAGATGATTCAAAAATATGTTATAAATAGCTCTATCCTTCAAGCCAGCCTCTTGGGCTATAAGTTCGACGTGCTGATCTTTATTACACAGGGACCCGAGCTCGCTTCGCCGCAGGACCGTGGATTTTTTCCGCCTCCAGTTAATTCCTCTGACTCGGGGACTGGGTACTTATGTCCGTCTTAACACATACTCATTTACATACAACACATCACACTGCCAATAACACAGCAGCATACATCACTCTACATACGGTTGACGTCAGGAAAGGTAAATGAAATGGCGTATGGCTTTTTGTGCCGGGAGTGTCCGAGGACAAGTTCGGCTCGCCAGAGGCAGGTTGTTTGATTTGACGCCCATAGGCGACCTGAGCGTCATGATGAGGATAAAATGATGATGAAGACGACATATACACCCAGGCCACGTGCCAGCGAAATTAACCAATTATGGTAAATTCCCGACCTTGCCGGGAATAGAACCCGGGAAACCAGTGGCCAAATGTCAGCACACTAACCATTGAGCCATGGAGCCGGACGTCAGGAAAGTTATCCGGCTGTAAACGTGGACTTAATCCGTATGAGGTATCCACACCAAACAAATTGGAAAGAGGCCAGATAGGAGAAGAAGACATCTTCATATCTGGCTCCTTAACTAAATGGTCAGCGTACTGGCTTTCTTTAACGGGGGGCTCGAGTTCGACTCCCGACTAGGTCTGGGATTTCAACTGCTTATTTCTCTGGTTCTGGAAATTGTATTTGTGTTCCTTTTAATACACTTTCCTTTATACACATTCAACTCACCACTCCACCAACCACCACAAAAAAGTAATAGTGAATACATTCCTTCACACAGTGTTGGCGTTAGAAGAAGCATATGACTGTAATACTGGACCACGTGACTTGGCCCAATGCAGCTGTTAGGTGTCATTCACGATATGGTGTATTCGAACTACCGTTGGCAGCTCCAAACATGGCTTACCATGGTTTGCCATTTCACATCATTCAAATTCTAGGGCTCTAAGCTAAAGACACGCAAGACAGCACAGCATCCAAGACTGTGCAGCGGGAAATAGAGAATCCATTTTGGGAAACGGATTGAAATTAGTACGTGATTACTATTTATTTTAGTCAGTAATTTATTTATCCGTCTTTGTAATTAACAATAATGCACTGTACCACCATTCTGTTGACTGATGAAGCTTTTAAGGAATTATTCATCAGTTTGAATACAGTAACTTCACTGGAAGTGGCTTAATATAGAGGGTTGTTAGAAAAGAAGGAACAGATTTCAAGCATTTCTTTCTTCCGAAATGCAAAAGATAGAAACACGATTCCAACGTTTCTGGAGAGAGAAAGTGTTCAATTTTCACTTGTGTAAGGCTTCAATGTGAGCACCATGTGTTGCAGGACAAGTATCAAAACGGTGGCTCATTTCTTGACACACACGAATCAGGTCGATTCTAGTTATCGAATTCACTGCTTCAGCAATTCGATATCGCAAACATTCAGGATTGTCAGGCATAGGGGGATAAACACACGTTCATTTAAGTAATCCCAGAGACAAAAATCACAAAGAGTGAGGTGTGGAGACCTGGGAGGCCACAGGCGATGAAGACTATCTTCTGCTCCTCCTCTTCCGATCCAACGTCCTGGAATTGTGTCATTTAATTAACGTCGAACGTGCTGAGAGGAATGAGGTGAGGCACCACCTTTGAATGAAGATGAAGTAATCGGAATCATCTTCCATTTGAGGAAATAATCAGTTTTAAAGCATGTCTAGATAGGTTAGTCCTATCACAGTTTTCTCCATGAAGAATAAAGGTCTATAAACTTTCTTTACCTTCGGTGAATTTCTTTCATGTTCAATAACTGCCGTAGGATTTTCACTTGCCCAAATTCATAGATTATGCCGATTAACTTTACCGGAGGGATGAAAAGTGCATTCACCTGAAAAAAAAAATCGTTCAGATAAATTGTTTTCTGCCATACCATCTAGCATGCTAATGCAAAAGTCGCACCGTTCGTTGTAGACGTCTTCTGCTCCTGCAGTTTGTACGCCTTTAAGTGTAGACGTTGTTTCAGAACTCGCTATACAGCCGGTTCAGGAATATTTAGTTCCTTTCTTCCTCGTGTTGTGGATTTCTTTGGGCTGCGTTCGTAAACTGAACGAATACGCTTGACGTTTTCATTCGACGTACGTAGACGTCCCCTTTGCAGATGCACCCATCTTCTACGAACTTTCGATGCTACTAGTAAATCTGCTAATGCCGAGGCGGTTGTTTATTAAACTGACGGCGAAAAGCACGTTGAACTCCAATAATTGGCTATAGTTTTGCTAATTGAAGTACACAAAATGCTTTTTCCTGTTGTGTCACCATTTGCTTACACTCCAACTGACAGGCACCAGCGCGCCGCGCGCAATGCGGCCAGGCTCGACAAGCACCAGCGCCAATGCGGCCGGGATTAGTCCTCTTAATGTAATTGACCCCAACGAATTTGTAGGGATTCATCTTCGTATGCTGAATCTGCTCTGTTATCACAATCCTAAAATCTGTGATAAGCAATGTAAGAGGATTAGGAAGTGAAAGTTGAAATATTTCTTCGCATGAAATTCCACTGAGATAGTCAGGTCAATTATGTAACTCATTTTCATGAATCTTTAAAGCTATCTTGTTAGAAAGTAATGGCAATTTCTGAAATTTTCGAAGAAAAAATGAAAAACAGTGCTACTTTCAGGTGTAATTTAATAATTCACGGTAATATCACATACACATTCGCGCGCAATTTGCATCAATTTTCGTAAATATCAGTGAAAGTCAACATTTGTATTGCCAACAGGAAAACTGATTATGACTTTTCGAGAATTGTTAAGCCTAGTTTTAGCTATATTCAAGAATTTTTGAACTAATAAGAATAATACTAATAATACTACTACTACTACTACTACTACCAATAATAATAATAATAATAATAATAATAATAATAATAATAATAATAATAATAATAATAATAATAATTTGATCCCCACTGCCGTATGTATTCATTTTCGCTCGACGCTATTTACGCAGCCCTTGTGTTAATTTCGTTCCGTTTTACGTAAGTGAATGGCAGAGTTCTGATTTAGAACCATTGGGCCGATGACCTACATTTAGCTCCCTTTAATCAACAAGCATCAAAGCCCCTTTTGACAGTGTACCGGGCGGTACACCTCTACGCCGCACATTTAACTCTTGCGCCAATTAGAACTCCTCTACAGGAGAAACACAGAACTTGGAACTAGACCTACTTAAACTTTTACTCAGAAGATGTCACCTCCTTAATTTTGTGATTGTGAACTTTCCAGTACTGTATAAAATTCTACGTGTTTTGTTTACCATTTATCAAGAAGTTTGGACTTTCTGCAACAGATGTCACTACAAATACTATCATCATGCACCCTGGTGCGAAGTGAAGGAACTTTTTTTGAAGAAATTTTGTATTCATAAGTTTGTTCTTTACTAAATTTCGTTCATTCATTTGTGGGTTGGCAATATTTAACTTTCCTTTCCGCCAGTTTTGAATTCAGCCAATCCCTAATTTCTGTAATTAATTTTCGGCCTATCACAGGCTTCTTCTTCGATTTGGTGTGTAACTTTACACTAGCCAATAAAAGTAAGAGGGTGTAGCTTAATTATTCATGAAAGGTCTCGATTTTCCCCGAGGGTTTATAAACTGCGGATTTTCACGGCTCTTGCTTGGCCACTTGATCAACATCTAAGTGTGTGTACGTGAATCAGGAGGCGGGAGGTGCCTCTTTCATCAGACAGCAGTCCTTCAGCAGGGTAATGGCCGTTTAACTTTTTTTTTCTTGCTCGCTCCGCAGTTTAACCTGAGGGATAGGTCCGAAACTTGAATATGTAACCTTCTTCTCTAAAAGGTAAGTTTCTGCCGGCTAATGTGAAAATTTCCTAAAATTTGCAACTGTAATTTGGGGATAGAGAATGATTTACTCACTCGAGCTCCCCTTCATATTGGTTTGAGGTGACTACGTTTCGTAACAGGTTTTCTTCCTTCATAGTCTGGGAATAGCCCCTGTTTCATCGGCCTAGTGCCTTTTAGGTTTTAAGAATGCATATTTAGGAGTGCAAGTACACGCCTCCATTCAATTTGGTGTTTCGAGCCATTTTCTTAACCTGTTCTTCTTCTACTAAGGCCCAGTAGGTTGGGTAATAGGTACCTCTGTGTAATAAGATGGCTATTTGTAAATAGTGCCTTGTAAGGCCAGTGATTAATGGATTTTTGCATTGTGTTGCCTTGAGTAGGCTGGGAACACTGAGACCACGTCAGCTCTTTTCGAGTATTGTAAAAATGCCTCTGAGAGGCTTGATATTGAGAACTGGGAGCAAGTGCTCCATGTATTAGGGGATTTCTGCCCTTTGTATAAAATTGTAATCTTTTATAAAGTTGAGCTAGGAGCTCAAAATTGTAAACTGGGGCGTGTAGCCCGAGAATGTTTAAATTCTGATGTCTGGGATCCTCCCAAGTCTTGGTTCTAAATTGCTGTGTCATTGTTATTTCACTAAGTTGTTTAAATTTTGTTGTTTCAAGAAAATATAACCTTTGTTAAAATTTTAAATTAATTTTGAATTCGTGATTAGACCCATTCATCCCGGCACCATCTTTCACCTCTGCGTTCCACGGATACCCCGGAACAGACAGAAATAACCTCCGTGATTTGTATTGACAAGTATAGATTTTATATGCAGGTATTTCAACAGAGCTTGCTGTTCTAAAATTGAGCTCTTCAGGCGTCTTAAGAATCCATAATCATCAACACTGATGTATTGGGAAATCAATCGTTAAAACTAGAAGTAAATGCCTGTGATGAAGATATACCGACATAATGTGACATAATGTCTTGTACGGATTGTTTATGCCGGATTTGATCAACAGAAGGAGCTACAATTGACCTAAACAGTCGCTTGTTGTTCAAGAGGTGAATTACCGATGGCTTAATATTGCTTTATGAGACTAACTTGTTGTTTTAGATATATTTATTTACTTAATTCTGGTTTTTGATTTAATCTGTTTCGAAGCCCGTTAATTGCTCTATTAGAGAGAAAAAGAGTCTAAGTACATCCTCTCTTGATTATAAATCGCACATTCTTGACAGTCAATCTAGCTGTTTGTTAATTTCCAGATTCTCATCTAGTTTTCACGGTGTGCTTTCAAGGGAACAACAATGACCCTAAATCCATTACCATGCATCTCAGTATTTTAAAATATATATTCTATTAGTTTCATCCAATCTATATTGTGGCTAAAGCAAACGAAATTGAATATTCTTGTACTTGTCGGTACCTGCATACACATTACATACTCGTTCTTCAACTACACCCATACTATATTCTCATATTTCTGTATTTTCCAGTGAACTATTTACTTTCACCTTCCCTTACGTAAACTGAATTATACTTAGGGTATAGGTCAGACTATATAATAACATGAAGATATACTTCGACAATAAATCCTCAGAAATATTTACAGAAATGAATTGAACTGTTTTATTTAGTTCTTCTATGGAATCCACCAGACTCATAGAATAGTTCTAGACAGGTTCATTCTTGTTCGATGCTTGACTAGACACAGTAGTGAAATATGTTGCCAGGTCTGCAATACGCCACCATTTTATTAGCTTATGCAACCCCAAATTTACTTAAACAACATAAAATTCATCAGAGCGTTCCTAAAAATGCAATATGGAATATAATTCACCGCACACTATGACTATTTAAAATGCCACTGATTACTCACACACTCGCTATTCCGCATGCATATAGCAAAAGTTTTAATGTAAATGTTCCACAGCTCGCCGAGCAGCCAGAGTGTAGATTTTTCTGTTGTTTATTTATTTGAAGAAAAATAAACATGTGAGCGAACAAACAAACAAGCAGTCGTACAGTATTTGAATGCGAGGGATGCACTTCGTGCTATTGTCAGCGTCCGTTAATTCATTACAAAAGATAATGATCGGATCTAAAGAAAGGTGGCTTTTCTCACTAGAAGCAGAATACAACTTAGATGATGCACAACTTGTACAGTCTTATCACACTGACTATTGTATTGTAGGTACTTCATTACACCCTGATGCTTATCAAGGGATAATAAGTTTGGACTAAGATATTGAGTGGTTTCACTCGGGCTTGTGTGTCTGAAGCAAGAGTCACACAATCTAAGCAATACGGCAAAGGATGTTACGCTGATCATGTGGAAAGTCAGAATCTGCAATCTTGACAGGAATACATCCTGATCAACTGTTGTGCCACACTTATGTTTGTTTGTTTGTTTGTTGTTCTTAATTTAACACCACTTAATGTGTCCCGTACAGAATTACGAGAAAATAATATGTAAGAATAAACGGCAGTAGTCAACTACATTTGTGAAGAAATATATTAGTGTGCCGTTGAAATTCTCACTAAAAATTAAGACGCTTCTAGCATCGGTGGCCATTTTAACTTGATACACCGAGCTCGATAGCTACAGTCGCTTAAGTGCGGCCAGTATCCAGTAATCGGGAGATAGTGGGTTCGAGCCCCACTGTCGGCAGCCCTGAAGATGGTTTTCCGTGGTTTCCCATTTTCACACCAGGCAAATGCTGGGGCTGTACCTTAATTAAGGCCACGGCCGCTTCCTTCCAATTCCTAGGCCTTTTCTATCCCATCGTCGCCATAAGACCTATCTGTGTCAGTGCGACGTAAAGCAAATAGCAGTAGTAGTAGTAACTTGATACATTAATCGATCGATACTGGCTATACGATCCTTCAAGATACACCTTCATATGTCTTCAGAGTATCGGGCCATCATCTGCCTAACTGTATTTCTCTCCGTACACTCTTAAACTGCTTTGTGTCTGGTCTTGACAGCTCTTCTGGGATCTAAACCCCTCGGGTTGTCATTTAAATCCCTTTCCTTTCCTCTCGGACTATTGTGCACAAAAATAACAATTCTGGTTACAACGAGAACAAGTCTTTCCTCCTACTGAACTATCTTGTGACTCTTTTCAGTTATAAAATGATATTCTTTTGCACGTATCTTGCCTAGCTCTCCCTTGCAATACAAATACATACATTTCTTCGTCAGATTATCTTATAAATTATAAAATAAGTTTGTATATCGCTTTGGTACGATTCTTTCTTCGTACGTATTACGTTTTTAAACGTTTTTAACGTCTCTTCCTTCTATAAGATAACAAGATTTCCCAAATACAATAAAATCCAGTTTCAATATTCTTATTATGGATGTAATAAATCAACTGGTGTATGTTTGAAATGTAGAAACACATTAAAATATTCTAATTTTCACACATTTCTATGTTATTTCTACTACTTGCAATATACTTTTTTTTTTGCTAGTTGCTTTACGTCGCACCGACAGGGAAGGGCTAGGAGTGGGAAGGAAGCGGCCGTGGCCTTAATTAAGGTACAGCCCCAGCATTTGCCTGGTGTGATAATGGGAAACCACGGAAAACCATTTTCAGGGCTGCCGACAGTGGGGTTCGAACTTACTATCTCCCGAATACTGGATACTGGTCGCACTTAAGCGACTGCAGCTATCGAGCTCGGTACATGCAATATACTCGGAGAGTAATTATTAACATATATAACTGAGCCACTTGGATAATTGGTTCGAGTAACGTAACTGAGAACTTGTATTCGGGAGATGGTGAGTTAGAACCCCACTGTCGGCAACCCTGAATATGGTTTTCCTTGGTTTCCCATTTTCACACCAGGCAAAGGCTGTGCCTTAATTAAGGTAACGGCCCATTCCTTCCCACTCCTATCCTCGGTACGTGGTAAAGCAACTTTTGAAAGAAAACTACGTAGGCTAACCAAAATGCATCGTATACATCAAGTATTAATGAAACATCATATGTATATATTTATATATGTCCAATACTCGTTCCGTATTTCTACGAGGTCGGATATTTAATGAAATATAATTTCTTCAACGCAATTAGAATGCTGCTCGTATAGCTTCAGAAGTAAAGATCGAATTACGTAGATCTTTCGTGCTATATTCGTCGAAAGAACCGCTGCCGAATGGAAACTGTAGCATAATATGTATGTATTTATGTATGTAAAACAAAAAATAACACTAATATGTATGTATGTACGTGTGTATACCTTGTACCCTTAAATCGTGATCTTCTCTAAGGACCTCAGCATCACCGGCAAATGCTTTCGGACACTTGGTTATCCCAGGGCATGCCTACAGTCCTTTAGTCACGTCGTTGAATGAATTTTTCTTTCTTACAAGTTGCTTTACGTCGCACCGACATAGATACGTCTTATGGCGACGATAGGAAAGGAAGGGGATAGGAGTAGGAAGGAAGCTGCCGTGGCCTTAATTAAGGTTCAGACCCAGCATTTGCCTGGTGTGAAAATGGGAAACCACGGAAAATCATTTTCAGGGCTGCCGGCAGTGGTGTTCGAACCCACTATCTCCCGAATACTGGATAATCGCCGCACTTAATCGACTGCAGCTATCGAGCTCGGTCGTTGAATGATCGACGGAGTACAAAGGAATATGCTGACTACTTGAAACAAAAATAAGATTACTGACTCAAATTTACTAAATTTCAAGAAAGGGAAGAAAGAAGAAAATAACAAAAATGAAGATAAGTTACGTGAAAACACAGAAAAACAAAAGGGTATTTATCCTCTAAAAATGACAATAATTAATACATTATTTTCTTACGAATTAACCCAATAGTTTCTGAGGTTACCTTGCATTAATGCAATCGTTAATTAAAGGAAGCATACCTCGAAACTAAAATTTGACTTCAAGTTAGGCCGTAGGTTATGTTGTTTACTCGTGAAATTTTAGTTTATCGGAATCGATCTCCTAGCTTTCCTTTAATGCAAGGTTATCCACCAATTGATTACCAACGCAGGGTTCCAGGCAATCAACGAATGGACCCTTAAACGAGATAACTTGCTCAATTTGAACCAATCATTAACTACCGGTCTAACATTTTATAAAGTTAATGAATATTGAATTTTCACTACCGCATTGTAGTGGGATCCCACTGTTGTCCGGTTGGCCATTTTTGTTCTGTACTCTACTTAACATCTCTTCAACACGTACTAAATGTACGTAACACGACCTAATAGGTTGAAAGTCGGTTTCGATTTTATAAAGTTTTATGTATAACACTCTGAAATTAAGTTTACAAGGAAAAAATTGCACCACTTGAGTAAAGGTGACATCATAATTATGTCAAAATAAAAATGCTTAACGAATAAAAGATTTGAAAACTGAAAAGTAACCTTCAACCACGTTTAAATGTGTAAATCTAATAATTAACTTATAGAGACTGTTGACACGAATAATTCATTTTATATGAATAAAATTAACATTGAAACAATAAGTGGTTCAATTTTAGTTCATGGAAATAACTAATATGAAATTCCTGGTCTGGAAAAAAGGTACATATTCAATGTTTTTCGGCTTAATGTTCTGCAGTAAAGGATAATAAACCCTGAAATAAATCCTCATATGTGTACTTCTATTTAATCAGTTTCAATGCTGATGAGTCCAACCCGCACGCGAATAACACATGACGTGCAAATCAACGAAGGTTTCCAATACTAGCTAAAAATGAACTTTAATAAACACAAAGTAATCGAGACAATAAGTTATATCACCTGTATATACAGAACAAATGAGTTACGACGATCACTCAAATAGCCGTAGACTAGTGGTCAAAGCCATTCACTGTTAGTTGGGGGCTTCATGTGTTGGAGATATCTAAATCTAGCTAGGTTACGCAACACTAGATCGCAATGAATATCCCCACTGAATCGGTTAATCACACCTACTATAACCTATTGCTTATCCCACTAACGTCCTTCCTTGACACAATCAAAACTACCAACGACGTAAAACACACTTACTACACAAACAATGACTTCCATAATTAAAACCCAGTGAACCATGTGACCTTTCTCCTTTTTTTTTTTTTGCTTTACGTCGCACGAACACATGGAAGGTTTTAGGCGACGGAACGGTGGGAGATTGGGATGGTAGCGGCCGTGGCCTTTATTAAGGTACAGCCCC
Source organism: Anabrus simplex (assembly GCF_040414725.1). Lineage (NCBI taxonomy): Eukaryota > Metazoa > Arthropoda > Insecta > Orthoptera > Tettigoniidae > Anabrus > Anabrus simplex. Next base: position 1,393,417,424 of record NC_090265.1, read on the forward strand.
AGCATTTACCTGGTGTGAAAACGGGAAACCATGAAAAACCATCTTCAGGGCTGCCGGCAGTGGGGTTCGAACCCACTATCTCCCGAATGCAAGCTCACAGATGCGCGACCCTAACCGCACGGCCACTTGCTCGGTGACCTTTCTGCTGTGTGGAGGCTTGCGCGTCCCAATGAAGGAGAAAGCCGAAGGGGCTTCTGTCAAGAAACCAGACTAAATAATGCTTCATCGAAAAGAGAGAAGCAGCCTTGGAAATTGCAAGGGCGGGAGTCTGCATGATTGACTGATATGGCCTTATAATAATACCTTAGGTAGATTAACTGTGTTGATACCACTACACGGCTGAAAGCAATGGGAATCTACAGCCGTAACTAACTCCCGAGGATGTGGAGCTCTCTCCGTATGAGTGAAAGAAAACCAGCCTCGTATCTGCATTTCGAAACTCATATTTTAAACTTGTTTCTACTTGGTGATGCAGTTCTGAGAAATTGTACTGATGATTGATTCCACCCTCCCACCCTGGTAAAACATTACGGAGGTAAAATAGTCTCCCAGTCTCCCATTCGATATCCGAGGGGGTAATCATCTGCGAGACGGAGCATTGAATGTTAGAAATTTGAATCAGTGTGTTAGGTTAGAGAATTCGAAGAGAGGAATGGAGAGAGAGAGAATGTCGTATGGGTTTTAGTGCCGGGATATACCAGGACGGGTTCGGCTCGCCAGGTGCAGGTCTTTCTATTTGACTCCCGTAGGCGACCTGCGCGTCGTGATGAGGATGAAATGATGATGAAGACAACACATACACCCAGCCCCCGTGCCATTGGAATCAACCAATTAAGGTTAAAATCCCCGACCCGGCCGGGAATCGAACCCTGGACCCTCTGAACCGAAGGCCAGTACGCTGACCGTTCAGCCAACGAGTCGGACAGAGGAATGGATACCAAAATTAGATGTAGTTGGTATGGGTGAAGTGCGTTGGCAGGAACGGCAGCATTTTTGGTTAGGGAGCCAAAGAATTATAAACACAAAATGACACTTGGAAAATGCAAGTGTTGGTTTAATAATGAATAAGAAGTATGTTACTAAGACCAGCATTGTGAACGAATTATTGTTGTCAAAACACCAAGTCAATGCCCCCTGCAATAGTGCAGGTCTATATGTCCCCTAGTTCAACAGATGACGAAGAAATCCAAAGAATATATGAAAAGACAGAAGATTTAATGCAATATGTAAAAGGAACGAAAGTCAATTGTGAAGGGAAACTGGAATGCAGTGGGACTCCAAGGAAGTGGAGGTAATGCCGTAGGAGAATACGAACTGGGACGTAGGAATGAAAAAGAAGTCTGCTATTTGAATTATGCACTGATCATAATTTAATTCTTGCTAATACTTGGTTCAAATACCATAAACGATGGCTTCATAAGTAGACAAGTCTTGGAGACAGAGGAAGGTATTATGTAGACCATTATAATTAGGCAGAGATTCAAAAACCAAGTGTTGGATTGTAAGACCTTCCCAGGCAGATGCGGACTATCACCACCACTTGGTGGTCATATGTCATATGAAGTTGAAGAAATGAAATAAAAGAAGGGGTACTAGAAGATGGGATCTGGATAAGCTGAAAGAAAAGTGTGTGTTGGATTGCTTTAAGGAATATGTTGCAAAAGGACTAAATGTAAAGGCTGAAGAAAACACAGTAGATAAAGTGTGTAAATCGTGAAGAATTAAATATGTAGGACTGCTGAATAAAAGTAAGGTAAGAAAGGTAAGATGAAGTAAGAATGAGTGGATAACTCGGGATATATTAGACCTGATTGATGAACGGCGAAAATACAAGAATGCAAAAAAAAAGTGGGCAGAAAAGAATACAGGCGATTAAAAATGTAGACAGAAAGTGAAGGTCAGCTACGGGAGAAAGGCTGAAAGGGAAGTGCAAGTATTTTGAAGGTTGTATGGTTGTAGGGAAGGTAGATGCTGCATAGAGGAAATTCAAGGAAACCTTTGGGGAAAGGAGAACTAGGTGTTTGAATATTAAGAGTTCAGATGAAAATCCACTTCTAGGAAAAATACAAGACAGGAATATGGCAAAAACATCTTAAACAATATTTTCTTAAGGTAAAAGGTTTCTGGAACAAAAAGAGGCTGTTGATGCTGATGAATTAAGAAACCTGATTTTGATGCCAGAATTCAACAGAAGTTTTACCTAAATACGAACAAGACACCTGGAATTGATGACATACCCTCAGAATTACTGACCACCTTAAGATACAGGAAAAGTGCTCTCCGATTTTAGATAGAATGTTATTATACCTATTTCCTAGAAATCATGTGCTGAAAAACTATGCAAATTATTGCACCATTAGTTTAGTATCTCAAACTTGCAAATATTTAAGGCGTATTATTTACAAAAGAATGGAAAAACGAGTTGAAGCTGAGTTGGGAGAAAATCAAATTGGCTTCAGAAGGAATGCAGAACACGGAAGCCAACCTGACTTTACGTCTGCTCTTAGAGGATCGAATTAAGAAAGACAAGCCTACGTACATGGAATTTGTAGATCTATAAAAGTCATTCGATAATGTTGATTGGAACAAGTTATTTGAGATTCTGAAGGTAATCTGGATCTAATACCTAGGCAGAAGAATTGTCTACAATCGTTACAAGAAATCAAAACTCTGAGATTAACCAATTATATTGTTTTATATAAGTCTGCATAAGATGTGGAAAAATTGCTGAATGGCACGAATTAAGTCCTGGAGAAGGTGTACAGGATGAAAATAAATACATCTAAGGCAAAAGTGTGTAGCCAAATGAAGTAAGGTGTTTCAGGAATATTAGATTAAGAAATGAAGTCCGAAAGGAAGTTGTGAATACTGTTACTTGGGTAGTGGAATAATTAATAATGACAGAAGTAAGGAGAACATAAAACGCAGACTAACACAAGAAAGGAACATCTTTCTTAAGGAAAGGAATTTGCTCACTTCGAACATTGATACAGCAATTTACAAAGACCTTTTTCAAGACTTTCGTCTGGAGCATGGCATTGTATGAAAGTGAGAAATGCACGGTAACTAGTTCAGAAAGAAAGAGAATATAAGCCTTTGAAATGTGCTGTGATAGTAAGATGCCGAAGGTGAGATGGGGGACCGAATCACGACTGAAGGGATACTGAACTGAATTTGTGAGTGGAGTACGTTTTGGTGAAATTTGAGCAGAAGAAGGCGTAGAGTGATAGGACACATAGGCCGTATCCAGATAGTTTATGAGGGAAGTGTAGGTGGTAGGAACGGCAGGGGGTATACCAAGGTAAGAATACGACAAACAATTTTAAGTTAGTGTAGTATTTACTTAGAAACGAAAAGGTAAAACAGGATGCCGTAGCATGGAGAGCTGCCTCAAACCAGTAAATGGATTGATGACACAAACAACAACAACATTTATAAATCAAGGCAAATATCAACGCATGTCCATCACATCTTTTATTAGTGATTTAGGCCTGTTAGGGAGCGCTTATGACTACTTCTTTTCGAATGCTCTCTCTCGTTCCAATCCTCTTGAGCCTTGCCATCAGTTTCTCCTTCCTTCCCTGTGAAAGAGTTTTGCGACATTTAAGAACCATTGGTAGAGGAGGCCGCGAGTTTAGTATTTTACAAAATTTGGGGCGGTCTGAGACATCAGTATCGGAATTCCCAGGGAAAGCTGTGTCTATTTTTTACTTCATTCCATTGAGCCACGTGCTTCCATTCTTGTAAATTTTGATGACAGAGAAGGTGCCTTCGTAAACCTACCGTTGTCCATTCTCAGAATGTGCACGTAAAATTTCAGCCACCTACGTCCATTTTATTATTAGCCATTTACAACTATTGGTACAGTTCATATTACCCTTTAGTCGGTATGTTCCCTCAGGGAAGACACTCTTGGACCAATAATTTTGTGGAGGATACGTCTTTCCACCATTTTCCAGGTCGTCGATGGTGCCTTTCCTGTCCATCAGTAATGTCTTCACTGCATATAAGAACTGGGATGTCTTGAAATGGCACATGTTGGCTTTCCTTGAAATGTACGTCTTGTAACGGTATTGCGACAGTTGGTATGGTGCGTTGAGTTTACATGAAATCTAAATATGAATGCTTACACCCTAGCATTGAGACACAATCACTCTTCAAGATGCAACCGACCTGCATTACAGCTAATCACTCGTGAAAATCCAATCCACCTACTACATTGACGGTTATTAGTGAGGATACGAACACTCCGTGATATAGTCAATCAAATCGTGTAGATCTAAACAACCTACGATACTGCTGGTTAATGGTGAGGGTTCAAACGTTCTGAAGATATTCAAACAAAGAAACAAAAACTACTAGATCCAGTAACAAGTTATTTCCCCACCTACCATAATAATCTGTCTCCTCATTTAATTCAGATACTCTGAGTAATCCACAATGTTCTCAGATGAAGCAATAAATAATAATAATAATAGTATGGCCTCAGCTACCGTGTGCAGACATTTCGATTTGACGCCATCTGGCTGTCTGCTCGTCAGTTTCGACGTTCCGTTTTACTCTAGGCCCACTAGATGGCAGACAGAGTAAACCGGATCTCTTTTGGGCGTCTATGGCTGAGATTTAATTAATTTTGTCGGGTAAATACCAAATGTATCAGCAGAGATCTTTTATATGCCGACATCGTACGACATGGAGTGTCGAGTGGATTTTTTTCCGCCCTTCAAAATTCCGACTACCTCTGCCGGGTTTGAACCCGCTATCTTGGGATCCGGAGGCCGAGAATCTACCACGGATCCACAGAGGCAGCTGACGAAGCAATGAATCAACATGATGTTGTTAACATAAAGCAAATCTTGATATAGGCAAATAACCAATACAAATCTTCCCTTCTAATCTCCAAAATTCAAATGTTTGAGGTCTAAGGTTTATCTACACTCAATAGGCTTCACTCAGAATCGTGGGACGGGTCTACCTCATAACCTCACGGACTTACAACTTCGCGGAAAATTGGAACTCTGGGACCAAATCACTCTGCATAGAACACCATTTCATACATCTATAAAATCTGGAGGAGAACTTCACGACTTTTCGTGGATAAGGTTCCAAACTGCACGGCTTAAAAAACACAGACTTACAATAATTTCAGATGGATCTGAGGCCTGAGTATACTGTAAGTGCAAATATCGAAAGTTACAGTCTTTAGTAATGGATTGGATTGTAAAATTTCTGAACTGTGGGACGGTTATTTAGGCGAAGTTTTGTTGTTCATTGAGTGAACTTTACTCAGAGTAAAGCTGTGAATTTTCCCTGTACATTTTTATATTGATAAGTTGCAATGTGTGTGCACAAGTTTATGGCAACGTCGGGCTGAGATTCTGGATCTAAATCTCTCAGTTGGTGTTCCTTCCACTTGTGGAATCAATACCAAGCTGTTTGAATAGCTACCCACAGATTCCTACTATCCGCAGATTCAGTGTCTTGGGTGTGAAAGGACTTCATCACCACGTCCTATAAATGCTCAACAGGGTTCATATCAGGCAAAAGAGGTGGCTATCGCAAGGATTCCAGCTGTTCAGAACGCTCCTCGAACCAGTTCTGGACAATTTGGCGACGATGAAATGGTGCAATATCCTGCTGGAATGACTCATCGTTCTAGGGGTACGTGAAGTCCGTAATAGGCTGCAAGTGATCACCAAGTAGATCTTTGTAGCGGTCGCTGATCAAAGACCAGTACAGGTTGATCAGTTTATCCAACCTGTGCCACGTGGATATACCTCATACCATTATGGAGCTACCGCCAGTTTGTGTGGTGCCTTTTTGTCAACTGCGATGCATTGTTTAATGGGGCCTGTGCCACATCTGAACCTTACCATCAGCTCGAAACTACTACAAAAGTGACTTTTCGCACCAAGCTACATATCACCCGTCTTCTAGCCTCTGATCAGCGACGTCACACGTCCAGGTGAGGCGCTGTGCCCAGTGTTGTAGTGCTAACAAGGGCACTCTGGTAGGTCTTCTGCTTCCATATGACACTGACGTTGAAGAACGCTGTACTGACCTGCTGGATATGCGTCTGGTACCTCCTGCATTGAACGTGAATGGTATTTGAACCAGTGGGGCTTGTGTGTTATCACGGACATTTCTAACCAGACGCCTCTAATCGCGATCGTTAAGCATCCGTGGTCAGCCACAGCGCTGTTCACTGTAGGTGGCAATGCCCTCCATGAAGTATTCCAGATAAACACGTGCTACCATCGATTGAGGAATATCCGCAAAACTTCGACAGTGGAATGTTCCATCCATCAAGCCCCAACCATCATGCCCCGTTCGAATTACGAAAATTCACGTCGCCTTGCCATGCCCTGCACAGGCAGTGTTTACATTCACACTCGAGATGTCAGCTCACACCTGATACAGGTCTGGAGACTTCCAACATGTCACGGTACGGTGGTGCGATCGACTATTACCATTAAATTAAGCTATACTATGACTTTAGTCATGTACATATTTTTTCTTTCTAAACTTCAAGCTGAACGGCTAATCTCAGGGAAAACTATCGTGAACCAAGTAATCATGCAACAAAGAGAGACCTTAAACTTATATTCTAGTTTTGCTTCTTAATTTCTGAGGTATCCTAATTTAAATTTCTGTGCATTACATTTCTTTTACCAGTTTTCCACATCCTGTTGTGGTCGCGGGTGTGAACTCTGTTGTACATGTTGACTTGGTCCTGCTTCCCGGCCAAATGCCCCTCCTGACGCCAGTTCTATGTGGAGGGATGCATTCTCTATTGCGTGTTTCTTTCGTGGTAGGTAGTGTATTGTGTTGTGCGTGTTTGTGAGGAGTAAGTACTGGGAATTTTCAGAGGAATGAATCACATGCGATTAAATCAACCTATTCGACCGAGAATCGAACCCGGATCCCTCTAGACCAAAGGCCACGACGTTGACCATTCAGCCAAGAAGCTTTTTCTTTTCAAAAATCCGATTTGCTTTACGTCGCACCGACACAGATAGATCTTATGGCGACGATGTGATAGGAAAGGGCTAAAGAGCGGTAAGGAAGTGGCCTTGGCTTTAATTAATGTATAGACCCAGCATTTGCCTTGCGTGAAAATGGGAAACTACGGAAATCCATATGCAGGGCTGCCGACAGTGAGGTTCGAACCCTTTATCTCTCGGTTGCAAGCTCACAGCTCCGCGCCCGTAACCGCACGGGCAACTCGCCCGGTCAGCCAAAAAGCCAAATTGAGAATTACTATCCGCGAAACTTTTAGATATACCTCGTTTGATGGGGTTGAGGAGTAAGGAGGGAGCTACAATGGTTCCGGTAATACTGCCAAATGAATGGAAATGAAATCTGAATTGAATCGATAGTATGATCGATCGATATGAATTTTCTAAGCCGTCGTTTCCGTGTAGGAGTTATAGGTTGTTCCTGTGATTTATCGGTACTTGGATTTTCCTCACTCATGTTAAAGCTTAACTTATATTTTAACTTTGCTGTGTAAATAACAACAGTATTTAAAGTGTTGCAATTACACCGCCAGATATCTCGCGGAGATGCACAATCGATTCATATTTTTTGTGTAAGAGGTTGCCAATTCGAATCTCGAAGATAACAGAGAGGTACCGGTTCAGCACTATGGAGCCGAAGTATCACTAAAAGTTTCGCCGACAGTTGAACTGATTCTAACATTATATTGTTTCATTTGAAGCAAATGTATTGTTCATAGGCGGATAGGTCTCCGTTTAAATGATTCCCTGACCAGCTGTTCCTTTTCTTGTGTTGAAGTCCATATTCCGCTGTGCTCAGCACGTCGCTTTACCCGAGCAGTGACCCACGGCTGATGGTCAGCCGTAAAACCCACACGTATTACTCGGGATTGGCAATTATCTTCATGACGTGGCTGGCTGGTCTGTGTTCACCATTAAGAATGCAGGAGCATCAGTCGGTTGGAGCGGACTTGGGTTATTGATGCGACATGTGTTTGGGACAAGTTTCCGCGACCCCACAGTGCCCTATTGAATGGTTTACCGGAACATTAGTGTGTACAGTGAACAAATGAACAGTATTCCATTAAATTTTCTAATGAACAGAAATAATTAATAGAACTTGACAAAACACTTGCGGTCATGAAGTTTTTCCCTCGAACTTTTAGTAGAACAAAATATTAGATAAAACACTATACTTTTTTTGCCACAAGCAAGGATATAGATATTTCAGTACGTCTTCTGTATTTTATGTATTTGCAGTTATTCATTCTTAATGTGGAGCTCCTTGTCTGAATTGTCACTGTGACCGATCGAGCTGGATGTGCAAGTAGGGGCGGGCAGCTTTGAACTAGCATTCGTGTGGGTACGAACGTGTATGCTAGCGACTTAGAAAGTCACATCAGTGTGGAAACACTCCAGATATCGGTGACAGAATTCCTCAGAAAAAAGTGCCCTTCTTTTGCCATCGAACTGTATGGCATACTTGTAATTATGAGTGTTTTAGCTATGTAAGTTTTTGTTTCCAAAATATTTGGTTGAAATTATGTTTATAAATATCTAATCCAATCATAACAAATATAAATATAAAATATAAAATATAAAAAATATAAAAAGTACAGTTCTTAAAAAAACGCCACTGTCGACATCCCTGACGATGGTTTTCCGTAGTTTTCCATTTTCACTCCTAGCCTTGTCTTATCTCATCGTTGCAATATGCCGGTGTGACGTAAGGCAACTTGTAAAAGAGTGGTCACTGTACTGGCCTTCGGTTCAGAGGGCTCTGTGTTCGATACCTAGATGGTTCGAGGAATATAATTAGGTATATTTGATTCTCTTAGTTCGGAGATTGGGCTTTTGCTTTTGTGTTAATACATTTCTCACCATCTACACACAACACAACATTCTACAATCCACTACAATGCAGGGTTGGCGCCAGGAAGGGCATCAGCCTTAATAAATGCGTGAATTCCATGTAGTCTACTGAACCCAAGAAAATACATAGATGGATAGATATATAGATAGCTCGGTAAATAAATATATGTAGATAAGTGCTCGATTTATCTGTATGGCAAAGTAAGGGATACTTGTCCGTGTCTCACAATTAACCAGTAAGTACGTGAGGAATATAAACAAAACATAAATCCTATCCCCCTTTAAGGTGTAATATGCATAATATAGCCTATATCCTATCCGTGACTGGGTTAGAAGAGGGTTTGTTCAATCATTTTAGAATTCAACCATGGAATCATTCATTCGACCTAATACATTTATTCACTCATACATTAAATTTAAATCATCCATCCCTTCATTCAATCATGGAATCATTCATTCGATCCAATTCATTCATTCACTCTTTCATTAAATTCAGTTCATCCATTCATGCATGTTTCTGCAAAGTTGGTGGTTATCGTGCCTGGGAGAGAGGACTGTTTTATCATTTATACAGTTCTATCATTCATCCACTCAATCATGAATTATCTCTCCCCAGTTGGTGGCTATCCGTGACGGTGAGAAGAGTGTTCATTCATTCATCCATTCATTCATGTTCGAGCATAATACAGTCATGAAATTAATTCAACTCACCAATTCAGATAGGCACTCAAGCATTCTTTCAGTCAATTCATACAAAAGGTATGTCGTAATTGCAGGATAACACTTTGCAGACGGATGCGATAACTAACCACTAATACAACTTAGGTACGGTACGGTACATGTGCCCTGGACTATATAACTCTGTTAACGTCTAGGACAAAATAAATAAATACAATTTAAAGAAATTAACAAACTACAATTTAGAAATTCGATTGAAATACACTAGTTAATAATTTTAATTCTTCTTCTTCTTCTTAATCTGTTTTCCCTCCAGGGTCGCTTTTTCCCTCAGACTCAGCGAGGGATCCCACCTCTACCGCCTCAAGGGCAGTGTCCTGGATCTTCAGACTCTGGGTCGGGGATACAACTGGGGAGGATGACAAGTATCTCGCCCAGGTGGCCTCACCTGATATGCTGAACAGATGCCTTGTGGAGGGATGGGAAGATTGGATGGGACAGGGAAGGAAGAGGGAAGGAAGCGACCGTGGACTTAAGTTAGGTACCATGCCGGCATTTGCCTGGAGGAGAAGTGGGAAACCACTGAACCACTTCCAGGATGGCCGAGGTGGGAATCGAACCCACCTCTACTCAGTTGACCTCCCGAGGCTGAGTGGACCCCGTTCCAGCCCTCGTACCACTTTTCAAATTTTGTGACAGAGCCGGGAATGGAACCCGGACCTCCGGGGTTGGTAGCTAATTACGCTAACCACTACACCACAGAGGAGGACAATAAGTTTAATTGCAAGTGTTTATTGTTCTAATAGGGAGAAGGATGCATATATCAAAACACATTTTGGACTGCAATAAATGAAGATTTTTGTTTGTTTGTATAAAAATGCTATTTGTTTTGGGCGTCAACCCATGTGGATCTTCTGCCCCCACTGACACCATGTCGTATGAATCTGCGTGTAATTGGAATGGTGGTAGTGCGGAATGTTGTGTGTGAGAAAAGGACGATTAAGGACGTCACAAACACCCTGTCCCCAGGCCAAGGATATTAATCATTACAATTAAAAATCCCTGAACCGGCCGGAAACCGAACCCGGAGCCTCCGGGTGACAGGCGGATGCATTGCCCACTACACCGCGTGGCCGGACATGGTAAATGATTACTCCCTCTCCAGTTTCGGATGATCCGAAACTGAGCGAGATTACTAAATACAATGAGGAATTATCTATCACTATGTACTTAATCAGTTCAGTTATTTGGGAAGCATCATTACATCTGATGGGAGGTGTGAAAAGGACGTCCGTTCTCGAATAGCCCAGGCTAAAGAAGCTTTCAATACAAAAAGAAGCCTATTGACCTCCAAGGCAATATCCCTACCAGTAAGGAAGCATTTCATTAAGAGCTTCATTTGGAGCATTGCGACCTATGGCTCTGAAACCTGGACTCTATTACAGGCTGATAAGAAAAGAATAAATGCATTTGAAATGTGGTGCTGGCGTCGAATGTTACGAATTCCCTGTACTCACAGACTAACAAATGAAGAAGTTCTCAAGAGAGCTGAAGAAACCATCAGTCTAGAGAAAATGATCGCGAAAAGAAGATGTAGTTGGACAGGTCATTTACTCCGGCATTCATCATGGTGCACCACACTGCTTGAAGGGAAACTGGAAGGAAAGACTAGAAGAGGACGACCTAGAGCAGGGTTCTTCGATGGCATTAAAGGGCGACGTCCATATCAACTAATCAAGCAGCTGGCTCAGGATAGAAGGTCGTTGGACGAAGACAGTCATGCTACCCACCAACCATCAGGTTAATAATAATAATAATAATAATAATAATAATAATAATAATAATAATAATAATAATAATAATAATAATAATAATAATAATAATAATAAGTTAAAAGTATTGGGGACATCGATGTATGTTATTGTCATGGCTACAACTGAAGTATTGAGTTTCAGAGGTTGCTGAAGATGTTGGCGAGCTGTACCTGTTTTTGGTTAGCGAGAGGTATTTTATTTCCCTCAAACCCTCCGGACAAGTCCGGCGAGCCTCCCGATGCGCCACCTGGGACGCGCCCGATAGGGGAACAGGCTGAAACCCCCACGGTGATCAAATCTGAAGCGTTATATGCCTCAGAAACCTTAATCATTGGTGGCGGATCTTTAACCACAGACATTGAGAAACAAGAAAGGAAAATTTTAATATGAATGTGAAGCTAAGAAACACATCTTACATCGTTAAAATCCTCGGCAGTTTAAAGATAAGAAACATGTACAACTTTAACCTCAGGCTTAGAGAATTAATTCTTTTCCCATGAACATGAGATTCGCTTCGAAATGAAACAGGATAATTTACTTGATGTTTACCAACGGGAGTGTAATGAGAAGCTATTAAATGGGTGAAGGACGAACTTGGAGTCAATTCCTTGAGGTTATGTTTATACTTCTTCTCGGAAACAGAAAGGACATGTAAAGAAATTTAGTTCACTCCCGTGAATTAAAATACTCATATGCAGGGCGCTCCTTGTATCACTCATTTTCAATATTCTAAAAATAATTCGTAGTATGTTGGTCATCTATGTACATAAATTAAATCGCAACGACCGTGAACCTGTACATTGAATATTTTCGTGAAAATTTTCTTATAGTTTTCAGTTTCAGGTGTAAAAATGACCATCTGGTGATGTTTTAGCTTTAGTGTCTGTTCGAATTCATATGACTGAAAAACTTCTGAGATATTTCAACCAAACGTCATATTTAGAATCCTTCTATCCAGAAGTCTTTCATATTTCATACAATGAGTAAATGTACGAGTAATTTGATTTGACTGTGCGTTAATACGTTCCATCGTTCACGTCGAAAATTGGTGAAATGTTTGAAACATAGGATTCAGGACAGTTTCATTTTATTAAGGCAATCGTTATTTAAAGATCTGTACGTTGGATCATTGATCTCGAGGCTGGTTGGATCCTTAAATAGTGCAGCCGATGTTTAGTGGATATAGGGAAACCACAAGAACCGATTGCACTGCCAAAATGTCGTGTACTGTGCAATATGAGGAGTGAGATGTTTTGCCGATGCTTTCCTCACTGGGCTAGAATATGCTAATTGCAGCACATAAAACTCAGACGCTCTAGTCTACCAGCGAATTTCATTACACAAACACCCATTTCTTAGCACAGATGAAAAAGAAAGAGCAACTGGTGTTCACTAAGAATTAGGAGCTGAATATGCTGTCTATGCTCTCAGCTGTGTTTGGAGATATCCGCAGGATAAAGCTTGATCTCCTGGAAATCTGCTTGAGTTTGTACAAAATAGTGCCCTCAGCCAGCCATCTTCGAAATAGGCGACATCTTGGTGGGTCTATATATTTTCAACTCATAAAACGTTGTATCGTTGGTCAAAAGTTAATGTTTGGTTAATATATAAAATCTAAGGGTCAACAGAGTAGAAGCTACCTACATCGACCCGAGCAGAACAAACAGTAGCTGACATGTATAATTCAATTAGAGACACCCCTCTCTGGAGAATTGTGTGACGGGCAGACAGCTGAGAGGCCCATAGGCTTTGTGTGCGTACGTGTGGTATTACAATGCTAAGCGTGCATCAGCTAGAGACTACAGAAGCTCTATAAAACATGTCATTGTGTTCATACTCAGGTAACGGCGAAAAGGATCACTACTATGGTATTCATTGTTGTTGGTGGTATTGTTATCTGAGTTAGTTTCATTTACAGAGCAGGAAGATATGTTCAATTCCACCTGCTTTCGGTTGAATTTTCACCTGCACTTGTGGGTTATCTGTAGTAGAACAATAGTATCAACAGTAACAACATTTATGACTGTAGTTAGATTGATCTACAGCATTACAAAACGTTATAAACCGTATGGAGAAAGTGTACAGTATTTACACTGAAGGTAGGTGGTGCGGTAATAATAATAATAATAATAATAATAATAATAATAATAATAATAATAATAATAATAATAATAATAATAATAATAATAATAATAATCGTCATAATCATGATCATCATCATGATCATAATTTCGTGTGGATATTTCTAGCCTGGCGCGGCCTTCTTAAGGCAGACCCTCTGGTGAGGATGGGCGGGTATTTATCGTGTATAAGAAACGGCGTGTTATTGTAATTGAGGATAGTGTTCTAAATGATGTGTGAGCTGCAGGGAAGTTGGAGTCAGTACAAACACCCTCTGGCCAACTGGAGATGTCTTTGTTATATCTTTAGCTACGCAACAATATGGAAGAATACAAGTGTATTCTCCCCATGAACGCAGCCCAAGGTGGTTTTGATATTGAGATTAGGGTTCATTACCACATTATCTAACGAGTATAATAGGAAGTGTTAAGGTCAGGAAAGTCGTTGTCCAATTAGTGGGTAATGCATGAATTGGAAATAGGACTGGTACTTACTACAAGAGATGGCAGAGGCGGTAAGAGAGGACCAGGAAACAGTAGCTCCTACATCGAACGTTTCCAGATACCAGAATCTACATATAGTGAGCTAATGGCATAAATTACTGCCAGTCTCCGCGAAAGAGTTCATTTCATTAAATTTTATTTCATTCAATTTTACTTTTGTTTCGTTAAGTTTTCGTAGATACGTCGCCACGTTTATCATCCTAATAAGTAGTTATTTTAATTGGTACTTTCACAAATTCTTATTAATGTTCCTTATTTTCTTGGTTAGAGTTTACTTAATGCTTAGCATTATTTCACCCCACCTCTGGGAGTATCTAGAGTCTCATTGGCGATTGCTTATTACTATTAATTATCAAATATTGTCTTCAAGCCATAAGTTGGAAGGCTGATACCAAAGAGATATTGTTTATAGAGGGGGAAATGAGTGAGTATATATTTATATTAAAATTAAGGTGAGCAGACACGTCACATATATTTAACCAGTTTGAAAAAGTAACAAGTCATGTGAATGGAAAATTTTATTGATTATATTTTACTAGGTGATATTATCACTCCTTTTTTGGAGAAACTTTAATTTATCCCAAGTATCAACTGCCATGTTATTGTTTCACCAGTATTATATAACCATATATAATGTGTTTATAAGCTTTACAATTACTCTTTTATTATCTCGCCTGGTGGCCATGATCGTTAAGGCGTGAAATTTATATGGTGTGACACCGTAGTTATCCGATTCGACTCCCATTGGTCGTGAAGTTTACACCATCACAATGTTGACCAGCAAGGTACGAAAGGTAGTGGTATACAATTTATAATCGCTAGGCATTGTGGACCGGACTTCACATGCATTACGGTAGCCCGTTCCGGTACGCTCATTCTCCAGAAAACTGCATGACATCAACTCTTCAGGTACCGAAGAAGTCCAGTGTTGTTTAATATGGGAGATTTCGTGAGATTCGTTGATTCAGCACCTCCCAATTAAGAAGAGACACCAACAGTGGCGGAATGTTACCAAATTAATCAATGTTAACAGTCAGAATCGATACTCGATCGGAAACGATTGATGCTGGCAACAGCAACTTGTTTCTCAGGAACCCAAACCTGATACTCGACTTATAAGAATCAGACTCATTAGAGACCATACATCCCTTTGTGGGCTCGTTAAAAGTGAAAATGACGAAACATATTCCAGTTGATCCATTATGATTCACAGTATAAACAGAAAGTTGGAACACATGAACTGACATTCACTGTTATACACAATGATAAATTTATTCACCCAAGTAGCTATCATCAGATTCCTCAAAATTAATACAGTAAAAACTGAATAAATTTAAACAATATTACGACTTGGATTCTTCCATTAAATTCTCTCAGGGAAATTCTCGCCATGATCTGGTGTCATGCCAACCAGAATTAGCATCTCCGCACGATTCCTTTTATGAGCTTATTTAAATATCCAACAAAATATTCATGTTCCAGAGTTGTTCATCACAGTGGAGAGGAAGTAGAATTAACTCGTGGATCGCGGCTGGTCTTCCTCCATTTATGAAGCATTAAACGCAAACAGCGGCTCCCGCTTATCTTGACATCTTTAATTCAGTTTTGAACCAAACTTTCTGATAAGTGCCGTAACTTATCTGGTAACAATACACTCATGACATACTATGCGCTCGTAATGTCATAAAGCTGATATCGCACTAATATTATTCTGGTGTTGAAATTAAGTTGGTCCGATTTGAAAACCAGATGGAAATGCACCGATACGTATGAATTACTGCCAAGTGAAGTGAGTTTGGTTTAAAAGATAATACATAGAATGTACTAAATTATTTATACAGAAAATACAAAAAATGAGGAGCAATTAATAAAAACAAAACTGCGCTTAGATAAATTGCGTTTAGAGGCGCACGGCTAAGAGCTTGCATCCGGGAGATAGTGAGTTCGAAATCCACTGTGTAGCCCTGATTATGGTTTTCCGTGGTTTCCCATTTTCACACCAGGAAAACTCTGGGACTGTACATTAATTAAGGCCACGGTCGCTTCCTTACAACAATTCCTAGGCAATACTCGCAGTTGATATTACACTCTGACAAGATGTTTATCATTTCATTTTTATTACCCTTATACTCTGAAGAGAAACGTTAATTGTGCTCAAATGGGAGTCCATAATATAATTTTGTGTGGCCATTACTGCCGGATTGGTCCCTTGTAAGGCAGATCATCCGATAAAGGTGGACGACATTTGTCGTTCATAGGAAACGGCGTGGTTTTGAGATACAGGTTAATGTTGAACGTAAGTTGCAGAAATTTTAGGTACAACATAAAACTCACTCCCAGGGCCAAGGAAATTAACCGTTTGCGATTTAATTCCCACGACGTAGTCGGGTCTATGAGATCCGAAGGCCATGCCGTAGGCCAGGGAGTCGTATCAGCGTCTTTCAAGGGCGCGTCCCCAAAGTTCATAATTTCTTATCTGAACGAATGCTCCTATGACGTCCATATCGTTCCTTATTTTAAACACCATCATAAAAGAATGCTAGGCCTAAGCAGACAAATGAGTCGAAGTTATAGAGGCAGGATCACTACTTTGTGTTTCAAACATATATATGGACTGGGGTCTGTCTACCTGTAATTAGCGTCCGCAGTTTCCGACACCATTGTGACCATGGTAACCAGCGTTCGTCATCTGTGTATACTAGGACAGTAGCGTCATCTATACTTTGCTATAAAAATGAAAGTTTCATGAGTACAAGTACTATTTACTACCCATCGTGCTTATTGGTGATTGAACATCGATCTGATGTCACCACCTGGTGAAGTGTTCCTCTCTTACATGCGTGACACGTTCGGCCTCGAACTTCTATTTCCACTAGGAGGAGTGTACCGATGTTGTGTTCAGTTGCCACGTAAACCACTTAATAATCCAACAGTACGTTTCGTACTTTTCCTATCACTATCCATTACTGAATATAACTAACGAACACAAACCTAAGTCTGTACATTAATGCGTAAATATATTGTTCTTTCATTCTATGAGTATTGTATTTTTTCTTAGCGAAAAGTACTTAATTGAACACTCCTGTAATCTATTGCAGACACTCGCACTTCACACTCGGACATTTTCTCTGGTACACAGAGGATCATGTAGCATATACTCTACTGTACATGTCATTATTTTACCTTCAATAATACAAAACAAATCAGGAAAAGATAAATAATGGTAAAAAACTCAACTCTTGAGTCCTGATGTAGCATATATGCTAAAAGTCACAAAAAAAACTAGCAAAATATAATTTTCTTTGGTGAACATTTTAAAGTTATTTTAGCAAAATATAACATTTTGAATGCGAAAAGATGTTTGTGACTGAAGAGGATATGAACTGGGTTTCTCGTCTTATAAGCCCAAATACACATCCAAGATTCTATGCTTTTTCATACACCACAGGAATTATTCTACATTTAAGTAGGGAATTTTGGAAATAGTGGATTGCTGAGACACACAGTTCATTCACAGGAGCTCGCAGATAGATCACGGAAAGGATCTATAACTGACCACATTAAACGTGATATGCAAGTGTACGCATTAATGCTACTAAGTGTTTTATCTGATATTATTATTATTATTATTATTATTATTATTATTATTATTATTATTATTATTATTATTATTATTATTAGCGTATTCTCCCAATAATGGAAGACGTTAAGCAAACAACTCAATCAAGCTTCTTTGGGTTCTTCTAGTTCTTCCAATAGGCTTTCATTCTCTCTGAGAAGGCTTGTTTACGTTCTTCCGACCATTTCGGTCTGCACTGTTTTTGCTTTGGTTGCTCTGATGTAACTTCCCACTTGTTGACTTTGTGTCTGAAGGTGTCTCTTTCTAAAATGTCTGTTGCACATATGTTTGCGTTTTTGAGGTCCTTTCAAAGTTCGTCCAGCCAAGGTGTTGAATTCTTAAGTGAGCTAACATAATTTAATATTCTTTTTGACAGTCGATTTTCTGGTAATCTTGTGAGGTGTCCAAAGAATTTCATTCGTCTTTTCTTAATGTCAGTTTCAATGTTTGAAACTTTTTCTGTTGTTTTGATTGATTGTAGCCTGTAACCATCTTGGGTATATCTTGCTCCTAGGATTTTCCTGATGATCTTCCTCTCTTGCTTTTTTATTTCTTCTAATTCTTGTTTACTGTTAAGTGACAATGTTTCACTTGCGTAGAGGACTGTTGGTTTTATGACTGTGTTGTAATGCCGAATTTTTGTCTGTCTTGACATGCATTTTTTGTTGTAGATGTCTTGAACTAACCCTAATGCCTTCTTGACTTTTTGGAGACGGTTTTGCTGTGAGATCTTCTCAACGCCTGTCGGTTCGATGAATTCTCCGAGGTATTTAAAGTACGAGACCCGGTCGATTTTACCGTATTTTGTTCTCAGGCTCGTGATATCTGTCTTTGAACAGAATTATTTAGTTTTCTCAAAAGAAATTTGTAGTCCCACTTTTTCTGCAGATTCCTTAAGTATCTCAAGCTGCTTGATGGCAGTCTCCTCATACTCTGTTAAAATCGCCAGATCGTCCGCAAATGCGAGGTATGGTACGTAGAGGTTGTTTTTGGGAAAGCCCAATCGGATCTGTTTCCGAAATTCACGTTTCTTGAGTTCCTTCTCCCATTCTTCCATAACCTTGTCTAGGACGACGTTGAACAGAATAGGAGAGAGTCCATCACCTTGTCTCACTCCTGTTTGAATGTCGAAGGGTTCTGAAATTTCTCCCATAAATTTCACTTTAGATTTTGTGCCCGTTAGTGTTTGTTTTATGAGTTCTAGGGTTTTGGGATCTAGTCCTCTCTCCTCTAGAATTTGGAATAGTGAAGATCTGTCTATCGAATCATATGCCTTTTTGAAATCTACAAATGTGCATACTGTAGGCTTTTGTCTGAGGGCTCGTAGTTTAAGTATGGCTTTGAGGTTGAAAATTTATTCTGGGCATGACCTGTTTGGTCTGAATCCTGCTTGAAATTCTGATAATTTGGGTTCTAATTGTTGTTGTGTTCTATACAAGAGACAGGCTGATAGTATTTTGTATGTGACTGATACAAGTGAGATTCCTCTGTAATTGTTTACGTCTAACTTGCTGCCTTTTTTATGTAGTGGATGGATTACAGCAATCTTCCAGTCATCCGGGAGCTTTTCGGTTTGGCAAATGTTTTGGATTATTTGTGTAATTTCTCCGAGTGAATTTGGGCCTAAATTTTTCACAAGTTCAGCTACAATTATTATTATTATTATTATTATTATTATTATTATTATTATTATTATTATTATTATTATTATATAATTCGCTGGGGCCATCAAGGACCACGTTAAGTCTTGTTGCATTTGATACTGAACTTGGCCTTCTTTAGAGCCCAAATTTCCCTCATTCTTTGCGAGTGGGCCTGCTTACGCTCCACTGTCCAAGGGGCACCATGTCTTCTCTTCGGCTGCTCGTCTCGGTTTAGCCCGTTCGTCAATATTTTCTTGCGGAAGAGATCTCTGTTAAGGGCGTCTTCAGCTGAGATATGTAGCATTTGCAGGTCTTCTTTGGTATTTCTAAACCAGGGAATTGTAGTTTTGGGGTTTGAATCAA
The DNA here is from genome assembly GCF_040414725.1 of Anabrus simplex. Classification (NCBI taxonomy): domain Eukaryota; kingdom Metazoa; phylum Arthropoda; class Insecta; order Orthoptera; family Tettigoniidae; genus Anabrus; species Anabrus simplex. The sequence continues at coordinate 1,393,437,035 of NC_090265.1, forward strand.
AAAAGTGAAAGATTTCTTTAGTTAACTTTCTTCCGTCCATTCTTTTCAGATGACCGTAAAATCGTGCCCGTCTTTTTCTGATCGTGTCGGTAATTTTCTCTATTTTGCTGTAGACTTCCTTGTTGGATCTCTTTTGATGGATTCCATTTCTGTACTTTGATCCCAAGATTCCTCTCACAATTTTGCGTCCTCTTTTCTCCAGTTCTTCAAGGAGTCCTTTGTTGGCATTTAGAGAAAGGGTTTCGGCTGCATATAGAACTACTGGTTTCAGAACTGTTTCATAGTGACGTATCTTGGTGTTTTGGGAAAGGCATTTTTTGTTGTAGATTGTGCGGGATGTTTGGTAGGCTATTTCCAGTTTGCGTACTCGCTCCTGAAGTGCTTCTTTGTCCAGTCCATTTTTCATGATGATCTCACCCAGGTATTTGAATTTGTCTACTCGGGTGATGTCCCCGTATTTTGTATGGAGTTTTGGTGGAGCCTCTTTGATGTTAGTCATTACTTCTGTTTTCTCAAACGATATCTACAAACCAGTGTTTTCGGCAATTTCCTTTAAAATTTCAACTTAGCTCTAGCGGTTTCTATGTCGTTTGAGAGAACAGCAATATCATCGGCAAATGCTAAGCAGTCTGTTGCGATCCCCTTGGATTTGGTTCCTATTCTCAATGGACTGTAGTTGGTTTCCTGTAATCTCACCCGCCAGGTTCTGATGATCTTTTCAAGAACACAATTGAAGAGTATCGGGGATAGCCCATCACCTTGTCGGACTCCTGTTTTGATGTCAAAGGAATGCGAGAGACATCCGTGGAACTTCACCTTGGATTTTGTATCAGTCAGGGTAGCTCTAATTAATGCCAGCAGTTTCAAATCATCTCCAAATTCATTTAAGATGTTTAGTAGGACTTCCCGGTCAATGGAGTCGTACGCTTTCTTAAAGTCCACAAAGACAGACACATACTGCTTGGAGCTTAGTGTACAATATCTGATGATCGTTTTGAGATTTTGGATCTGTTCAGCTGTTGAGCGACCTTTTCTGAACCCTGCTTGGTATTCACCTATTTGATGTTCGACTTGTGCTTCTAAACGCTCCAGGATGGCAAGTGATAGAATTTTGTAAGTCACGGGTAGCAAAGATATTCCTCTGTAGTTGTTGATGTTCTTCATGCTGCCTTTTTTGTGTAATGGATTGATCAAAGCTATTTTCCAATCTTCGGGTAGGGTCTCGTTGTTCCAAATTTCTTCTATTTGCTTTTGCAAGATATCAAGTGATTCCTCTGGGGCATATTTCCATAGTTCTGCTACTACTGAGCCTTCCCCCGGCGCTTTGTTATTTTTGAGACGGGCAATGTGGCGCTTGATTTCATCTCTGTCGGGTGGTCTGGAATCTGGGTACCTGAGTAAGGGTTCCTTGGTCTCAATGGCGCTTTGAGGTTTAGAGCAATTAAGTAAATTCTTGAAGTAATCTGCCAGAATGCTGCAATTTTCTTCATTTGATGTCGCCAGTGTGTCGTCCTTTCGCTCAAAGCATAGAGATGGTGGTTTATAGCCAGTGAGTTTGCGTTTGAAGGCTCTGTAGTACTCTCTGCTTTCATTCTTCCTAATGTTTTGTTCTATCTTTTCAATGAGAGATTTTTCGTATTTACGTTTCTCAGTTCTGAACATCCTAGCTGCTTGGGCACGTTGGGTTTTGTAGGTTTCCCAATCATTTTCTGATTTCGTAGAGTAGTAGTGTTTCCACGCATTGAGTCTTTCTTGGAGGACTGATTCGCAGGTACCATTCCACCAGGCATGCTTTTTGCCTCTCTTGATTTCTGCAACGTCTTTGGCGGCCTCAACAAGGAGACTTTTGGCGTTGTTAAAGTCAGTATCATTTGGTCTAGCCTTCTCCTGGAACTCCTCGACCCTTTGCCGAAGTTTATCATTGTCGAAGAGTCTGATCTGTTTGGTTGTCTTCCTTGTGTTTGCGGGAATTGGTTTGAATTTGATAAGAGACATATAATGATCTGAGGCCACATTGATGCCTTTCTTTACCTTGACATTCATAATCTCAGGGCTGTTTCTCCTGGAGATTGCAACATGATCAATTTGGAACTCTCCGAGAGCTTGGACGGGAGAACGCCAAGTCATTTGCTTTCTGGGTAGATGGCGAAAGTGGGTCGACATGACCTGCAGGTTGTGATTTTCGCAAATGGACACCAGTCTTTTGCCGTTGGGATTTGTTCTTTTGTGAGCAGGGTAATTTCCTATAACTCTCTTGTACTTCTGTTCACGACCTAGTTGGGCATTGAAGTCACCCAAAAGAAGCTTGAGATGGTGTTTGGGGGATTTTGTTTAATTTTTCATCCAGTAGGTCCAAGAAATTATCAACTTCGTCTGGATCAGACTTGTTCTTATCGTTTGTAGGAGCATGTGCGTTAACTAGGGCGTAGGTTTTGTTCGCGCATTTAATTGTGAGTATAGACAATCTGTCATTGACAGGTTCGAAATTTGCAACCGATTTAAGGATCTTGGTTCTAACAGCAAATGCGGTTCCAAGCATCACAGCTCCATTGAGGATTCCTCTTTGCGCTTTGCTCTTGAAAAATCGGTAGCCTTCGGATTCAAAAATCTCTTCATCTGGGTACCTTGTTTCCTGTAGGGCCATTATGGATATCTGATTTTCGTGAAGAGCTTTGGTGAGGGTTTTCAGCTTGCCAGTTTGTGTAAGTGAATTTATGTTGAAAGTTGCTAGAAAGGTTTTAGATTTTGGCCTGAGTTTTTAACTCTTCGGGGTACACCGAGACGTTCCGACTCGTCCCTTGCATGATGTCGAGTCTTCCCCAGAATCCGAACGAGACTCGTGCGCCGTGGCGTTCACGACGAGGGATTTATCCGAAGATTTACCCCCTGGGGTATATTTCTTGAAATGTTGTGCCATCATGCTTTTTGAATTGACTTTGCTTTGGACGGGTACCCATCCTTTTACAACTAGGGTTGTTAGCCCTAGAGGTTGCCTCAAGATGTTTTCTGGCTTCTGGTCATTTACCAGTCTTCGCCGTAACCCTGGCAAGGGACCAGTTTTTTTTTCACGGTGGTATTTTATTTCCCTACTACCCTCTGACTCTGCTGGCGGCAGAGCCAGCGAGCTTCCCCAATTCCAATGGGACGCGCCCGATGGAGGTAACCGGTAAATCCCCACACGGGTATTATTATTATTATTATTATTATTATTATTATTATTATTATTATTATTATTACTTGCTGGTGGCTTTACGTCGCACCGACACAGATAGGTCTTTTGGCGACGATTATTATTATTTAGCGTGTGGCATATACAGTTGAACATATTACAATAATATCCGTAGCTATAACCTTAAGGTACCCTACAAGTGACCCCTGGGTTGTGCTAATCGAACAACAACATGCTGGCAGCGAGTCTATCTGAAAACATCTCCTGACTATCACATGATGTCAAGAACACCAAATGGAAACAGTTCTTTTCAGAGCTCCTTAACAAGAAACATTGGATCTTCCATTCGTAATTTTTACCTGATAAATGTCGAATTTCTCTTTATGACCTACATAACCGTACCACTTTCAATTCTTTATAGCTCGAACTTATATTAATATTAAATTATGTTGCCGGCTACAAAGCAGTGTCTCTAAGATGACAGTTTAAAAAATAATGATGATGAATAGGATATATCTGACGTCGCTTAAGCCTCAGAAACATCATAACATAACATATGTTACAACATAACATTTTTAACAGCCGTGCGGTAAGGGTCGCGTAGCAGTGAGTGTGCATCCGGCATATAGTGGGTTCGAACCCCACTTTCGGCAACCCTGAAGATGTTTCTCCGTAGTTTCCTGTTTTGAAACCAGAAAAATGCTGGAGCTGTACCTTAATTAAGGCCATGCCACAAACTTCCCACTCCTTGGCCCTTCCCATCGTCGCCATAAGACCTATCTGTGTTTTTGCGACGTAAAGCAAATTGTAAAAAATTTAAAATATCAGCAATAGCGTGGTTTAAAACGTAATCACTTATACCCGAGAAAGAACCATCTCATACGTCGCTCACTCACTTCAACACGTACTTAACAGAAAATTTCAGTCCCTATCACAGGACAAAGATCTATACAGGAGAGAATATAATATAAAACAACCAAAGCGTTTCGTTATAAGGACGTTTGATTTCATGCGACATCAATATAGTAAATGGAGAAAAATAGAATACAGGTAGGGATGCGATTTTCATTGATATCGAAATCAATCGTAAGCTTGTGAGGAATATATTTATATAAGAACGTATTTTTCATAAGCGTGGTAATACGCTGAGAGACGGGCAGGTCCTTAAGAGCCGTCTGCTCGTCTGAGATGATTGTTCGAGATGTCTTATTACATTCACAACTATACAGTATGGGCTGCTGCAGCAAGTCTTACCTCATATATAATTCAGTCTCCCCCGAGTCAAGGCACTGACGGTGAGTAGAGAAGAGGCGCCACACTTCATGGTGTGGCGGCAGCGCAGGGAGGTGCTTAGTAGGCACTTCATCTTCACATCATAGAGGCGCCAACTATCAGTTGTCAGTAGTCATTATTTAAAGTTTCATCTGTATCACGCTCTGCGCTGGAAAATTTGTTTCAAAATAATCCCTCGTTTCAGTCTTACCATTACAATATTTTAAAAAATATTATTGAAGAACGAACTTTCAGGAAAATTTAATTTTAAGACATTGATACCGATTGCATCGAAGTTACTTCAAAGTGAGTATGCGTATATATGAAAAATATATAACATATATAAAAATATATAACATCCCTGTCCCCTAGTAGTCAGTAACGGGTCTTCCTTTCGCCGCCGAGTGCTGGGAAACAAGATTCGAGCACGTTTTCTCAAAACATTTTATAGTCTGTTTTTTGACATTCAGGCAATAGCATTTCAAATGATGGAGGCTACTCTGGGAATTGTAAATTGTTATTTATATCATTCGAAAGAATCTGACTGGAAACTTGATGAATTCAACGACTTCAATCATAATGTAAAGTATCGTTTATTTTTTGTTTTTTTGCTAGGGGCTTTACGTCGCACCGACACAGATAGGTCTTATGGCGACGATGGGATAGGAAAGGCCTAGAAGTCGGAAGGAAGCGGCCGTGGCCTTAATTAAGGTAGGGCCCCAGCATATGCCAGGTGTGAAAATGGGAAAAAACGGAAAACCATTTTCAGGCCTGCCGATAGTGGGATTCGAACCTACTATCTCCCGGATGCAAGCTCACAGCCGCGCGCCTCTACGCGCACGGCCAACTCGCCCGGTCGTTTATTTTTATGTTTCACAAGGTAACTCCTTTGGTACTAATTTCGAATCTTGGTGGTCAACGTTCTGAAGACAGTAAATTTGTTTTAATGAAATTTTCTTTAATGTGAAACTGTTGTGAAACTGAGCAACCACCAGAAACCACCTGTAGGGTTGTTGAGAGTGGGGTTTGAATCCCTATCTCCCGAGCACAAGATAACAGACACGTGACTTGAAACGCGTAATCACTCGGTCGGTCGTGTGGAAAATGGCAGAAGAGGTAAACATAAAATAGCCAGTGGTAACGATAGTATTCGCATTTTTCATGCGCTGTTCATAATGCCAGCGTCCTTTCAAGTAGAAAAGTAGCATAATTTAGAAAGGAATGTGTTGAAAAGGGTCCGCCTCTGTGGTGTAGTGGTTAGCGTGATTAGCTGCCACCCCCGGAGGCCCGGGTTCGATTCCCGGCTCTGCCACGAAATTTGAAAAGTGGTACGAGGGCTGGAACGGGGTCCACTCAGCCTCGGGATGTCAACTGAGTAGAGGTGGGTTCGATTCCCACCTCAGCCATCCTGGAAGTGGTTTTCCGTGGTTTCCCACTCCTCCTCCAGGCGAATGCCGGGATGGTACCTAACTTAAGGCCCCGGCCGCTTCCTTCCCTCTTCCTTGCCTATCCCTTCCAATCTTCCCATCCCTCCATAAGGCCCCTGTTCAGCATAGCAGGTGAGGCCGCCTGGGCGAGGTACTGGTCATACTCCCCAGTTGTATCCCCCGACCAAGAGTCTGAAGCTCCAGGACACTGCTCTTGAGGCGGTAGAGGTGGGATCCCTCGCTCAGTCCGAGGGAAAAACCGAACCTGGAGGGTAAACAGATGATGATGATGATGTGTTGAAAAGGAGAAGAATGATGAGCAGAGTAATGTCGCGTCCTCCCGGAGACATGAACTCAGGACAGCTATTCCCTGAGGATCGAACGAAAGGGAAAGTAGGAGGAATTCCTGTACCTGATATATTTAAAATCAGCCAGTGATAACGGCAAGAATTCAGTGAGTGAATACAGGTATAGTCATACCTAGTAATAAGAAGATTATAACTTAATATAATTCATATTCACGAAATTAAAAATTGTAAGTCACATTTCAACTTGTTGAGAAATCTTGAGTTAGAGGAGTCTGTCACACGCATAGAAACACAGGTACGAGGACGTGAGTCATGTTGACCGGTACAGACCGGTACAGACCGGTACAGAGGTCGTGCGCAGGAAATGTACAGAGAATATAGGCCTCCGATTGGTCAGAATTATGGAAAGTTCGGCAATCACGTAGAACGATAACCTACAAGGTTCTGGAACATTGGGTGGGGACCGTGAGGGTATATAAGAGCAGAGAAGCCGTTGTTCAGGGCTCTTACCATTATTTTACGGACGAGCTGCAGTCAGAAATCTTGTCGGTCGACAGGGCGATTTCGTAATCCATAAACATAATAATAATTTCTCTCATAACTTCTCTTAGAGAACAAAGGCAGAAGGACAGCTTTTCACTCAAGATTTGCAAGCGCCAGGTCTTGAAATACTTGTACATAATGTACATACTTGTAATTACTACTTCAGTTAAGAATATAATATCATCGTGGGATTCTACTCCATTTAATATCCTTCTTCTCTGCACCTTAGTTGAATCTTCCCAACCCTAAAGTTCCAACCGCCCGGGAACGATCCAACCAACTTTCCAACCAATCTGACATTCTCCTACAAGCTTTAATCCTGTCTGTCACGACAATAAAATGATTTAATATTAATAGTTTACGTCAGTGCAGTCCTAACATTCGTGTAGAGGTGTGAGAGGAACAACTTCCATGAAAGCCTAAATTTCAATTTAAATCCACGCCCTTCTTCCCAGATGTGTTACGTTACCTGGGATAGAGTTCAGTGCACTACATCATCTGGAAGTCAGTCTTAATTACGACACTGAACAATAGACTAATGATGTGGCCTCAGATGAATGCTGGAAAAGTATCAATTCTCAAACCTAACACACATTGTCCCCGTTACTCTACAGTCTCACAAATTGGGAAGCGGTATGTTACCAAGGAACTATATCAGAGTCCTTCATTCCACCTACAAGTGGCTGAATTTATTCGTACCTATCTGTAGCAGGATTTCACATACATTGCACATGGAAGTAGAAGGTGAGCCAGCACAATTTAGGTAACTTAGCTGAAGCATAACAGCAAATCTCCAAAGATAGCAGGAAATTAAAACCTGGATGGCTATGGAAAAGAAAACCTTCTGTGATGAACATGCTCTGTTATGTTGATTGCACTTGATTAGATAAATAATAAATTTTACAATGAAACCTTCGATGTCAATCACCAGTCAATTATCTGTGATGAGTCGGCGAAATGTATCTGTAGATTCTTGCAGTCTCAGAGGATTTACGGGCTCTTCTGTCACTTGTTGGCATAATCGACGGTGAACAAGAAAACCCTGACTACTATATATTAAAGAAAAGAGTAGCACTGACTCAAATGTACAGTTCATAGAAAAATAAAAGAAATGTTTAATGAAGGACTGAAATAAGAAACATTATCAAACAAATTTTGAGACAAAAATGACAATGACAATTAACTTTTAAAGAACTGCATGGCTTCCTCACGATATCTGTATTTATTGCCTAATTGGCTACGCGGATTTTAAACTACCATTTTAAGACGATAAAAACAAAACAAAGGTCTGTAAGTCATAAAATTCGGCTTCCGTATGCAACCGTGGGTCAGTCTGCTTGATTCATAAAAGGTAAATGCTTGTAAACCAAGCTCCAGACATTCGTTAATATTTAGGTTATTTACCAAAGAAATACCACCGCAAGATATCTTAAAATTCGCCATGTGGAGCCTTAGTTGATTCAGAGTGACCTCCATTTCTATTTGGATCTGTCACTAACTGTTCATGCACATTTTAATAAGTTAACCGTGCTTATGGAAAAAAACACAACACTCCAAAGATTAATTCAAAATGACTGAAGATCACAAATGCGATTGAACCACTTTGGTCATAAACCGACGTCACGAAAATGTACTGAGAATGCTCAAAATACTGACTATGTCCCAAGAACAAATTACTAATTATTAAAATAATGACGGTTAATCTTCCTTGAAGAAATTCATCAACTTTAAGACTACTTCAAAGTTCGTCACTTGAACTCAAATACTCGTGTACGTTTTCAGCTGAATGAAAATTCGACATTGAACAGATGTCTGAAATTAACACTGGACGACAAATAAACTAGCACTTAAACATCGAGTTTGGTTTTCATCAAACATCGTAAATGGTTAACATTGAACATAAAAACCTGTTAATACTGAATATCGAGAACTGTTGACATTGAACATCGATACTCGTGGTTGGGTTTTGTTTGTTTGAGACAGTGCTCTTGTGTACGATGATACGGCCTGAGTAATTTGCATAATTACTAATAGTATGGTGCTAAATTCACTATATTGTATACGTACTATTGCTCTTTTACAATGTAGTGCGGAAAATAAAATGAGTTTATTTTCAGACCCTCATATATGTTTAATTTTATATTACAGGAAGGACTCTTTTAACCTCCTCCACGCTGAGGTAGACAAGGTTTTATCTTTATCCTAGCGCAGGAAAGGGCATGTATCACAAACATTTTAATTTTATATGAGCTACCCACTAGCCTTGCAATGGACTAGTATAACGGAGCGCCTTTATCTACAAGAGATCTTCGCCGGAGGGATAAAAATTCTCTTTTGTAAAGCCATATTTTTGTACTTTCACTTCCAGATACCCCTTTCATTATAACCTTGCGGTGAGGTCTGTGTAAAATAATACACTCTTCAACACATGAAAAGTATAACGAAATAAAGCCACAGAAGGTTTGATACTCCTCCTCAGTAAATTATTCTTTCTTCCATGTAATTCATTTACCGTTTTAAATTGTATAATCCAACACAGGGATGTATTTCTGTACGTCTAGCCATACTGAAAAAAAAAAAGAAGTGAAATCATAGAATTATCCACAAGCTTCCTTTAAATTACTCACAGGTTAGAAGGCAAACGAAAAATATTTCATTCCAATAAACAATTACTAAATATCATGGGACTCTAGAATAGATTACTGTTGATTTCATGAAGATGTAGGTTATCATTCCGCGTTATTTGTATTTGCATCACCATTTACATTTAGATGGATTGTTAATGATACATTTATTTTTGGGTTCCTTGATGTAGCGTTCCACCTAACCTCACTGGTGTTTTGGCAGTATCATTCACTATCATTCGCTATTCGGCATAGCATTCTACATGAAAAACAGCTCATGGGTATGACACTCGGGTGGTTTTAACTTCAAGTTAATTGTGAATCTAGATTTTCATGATGAATTACTAGTATAGTGCTAATGAAACTTCCAATAATAATAATAATAATAATAATAATAATAATAATAATAATAATAATAATAATAATAATAATAATAATAATAATAATCCTGACCATCAAGTCCGAGCACCACTCGAGCACAAACTTGGACAGGTTCATCAAGAAGACGTCTCAACTCGACTGAAGCATGTCCATTCTGATGCATGGAAGATAAAAATGAAATGGCGTATGGCTTTTAGTGCCGGGAGTGTCCGAAGACATGTTCGGCTCGCCAGGTGCAGGTCTTTCGAGTTGACTCCCGTAGGCGACCTGCGCGTCATGATGAGGATGAAATGATGATGAAGACAACACATACACCCAGCCCCCGTGCCATTGGAATTAACCAATTAAGGTTAAAATTACTGACCCGGCTGGGAATCGAACCCGGGACCCTCTGAACCGAAGGCCAGTACGCTGACCGTTCAGCCAACGAGTCGGACGCATGGAAGAAAGCACACTCCAATGGGATGAAAACCTAGTGGGCCCGCAAGAAGACAAACAGTTGAGATCTCGCGGTCTTTAGTAGCCCTAACAAATAATAATAGTAACAATAAGGATATAATAATTATTATAATAATCGTATTGTCTCCGCTACCAAGTTGCAAACTTTTGAAGTAGCGGTAGTTAAGTCTACCTGGACCGTCTGTCAATATCGACATTCTGATTGTACCGCTGCCTATCAATGAAAGCAAAATTCCATTCGACGGATACTATGGCCGAGTTGATATTTGTCGAGGAGTCTTGAGTGAACCAGCAGAGATATTTGTTCATGCCAAATATAGTGTTTCCAAGTGTCAAAATTTTCACGTTTCTTCAAAATTCGACTGCTTTAGCTGCAATTGAGGCTGGGAAATTAGAATCGTGACTCAGACTCCCTACCACTGATTTATCGAGGCAGATTTTATTGAGGGTATATGTTGATGATGATGCTTAATGCTTGTTGTTTAAAGGGGCCTAACATCGAGGTCATCGGCCCCTAATGGTACGCAATGAAACGACAAAATAAAAGGTCAAAATCATCCACTGACCAAAAGAAAAAATGTCATGAAGATTGAATGAATGAATGAATGAATGAATGAATGAATGAATGAATGAATGAATGAACATGAATTTAAAACAATCAGTGGATCCTTCTCAAAAAAACTATCATAGTTAATAGTATTACTGACCAAGGGACCACTTCTAAAGCACAATCCTGAATCGAGGATGCTTGGTGTCTAAATGGGTCCGAAATACAGATCAAAGGCCCCTCAGAATGATACTTATCGCTCGTAATGTAGAACCATGGTATCTGTCCTGTTGCGGTACTAATCAAAAGTAGCAGAGACTTGCGATATTCCACACATTATTGTACTACTCAGAGGTTATGAAATTCGACGTATAATACAGACCTATATTTTTCTCACTTTGCGACGCTATTTACAGGCAACGCAAACCTATGGTGTTCATCACATAAGAGTACTAACCACAGGGACCTTCCCCTATCCCGTGGTGTTCCTCATATAGTGGGTACTAATCACAGGCAAGGCAGAACCATGGTAACTATCATCCCATGGTCCTGTTCATATGGTGGTATTAATCACAGGTACTGCAAAAGCCGACCGCACGGTGCTCCTGTGTGCTACTAATCATAAACCTATTTCGTACCTAATATAGTGGTACTACGCACAAGTAAAAGCGACCCTTGGTGTTCTCCGCGTGGTGGCACTATTCACATGTAGTTTCATGGTTCGAATGCAATCATCCCTTGGTCGCCCCTTTTAGTCGCCTCTCACGACAGGCAGGGGATACCGTGGGTGTATTATTCGTCTGCCTCCCCCACCCACAGGGGGTGTGTGTTTGGTCCGTGAGAGGTATTTTATTTTCCTCAAGTCCGCCGGCAAGCCGGTTAGGACCCCCGTATCCGCCACCTGGGACGCGCCACGTGGAAGTATCTCCTCTCCCCCTACTACGCAGTAGCAGATTCGTGGGAGGGTATATGTATTTGCTATCATACTTGTATAGGCCATATGACAACATGTGATATTTTCGGAATACCGATGATCTGACGAGTGTCCTAAACTAAAATAGTGAATTACGGAGCGGGCTGTCGAAGCCAGAGTTTACTTGTAGCAGGATGATCAAATCGCACGTTCATCTATCCAAGTACAGACATTGTCATATGTTGCTTCATTCCGGATATCTCACAGTTAAATACTCAATATATTTACTGTTACTTTCAGCATTAAATGTTCAGACCTTAGAATAGTGGAGCTACTCTGATTCGGTACTCTGTCTCTTGATCTTCACCACTGATAAGATGAATGAACATGACGAGTAGATGGGTATCAGATACGTTCATTACACGTGAGTAGTTCAGGAAGTTAATAAAATATCTCACGTATGGAGTGCAGGAAAAATTCAGTCAAATACTCTCTGGCAGTGATGAGGGGAATAACAATAATTCAAAAGGATATTTACCAGCTCTTTGACTTTCAATATTTCATCCAGAGTCAACCAGGCAAAAGTAATGAAACGTAATCTTTTATCCATTGTCTATCATGTGGGTGTCTCATTTTCCATTGTTTCGGTTCTATTTTTTTACTTTTGAACGACGGCGTGAGTGAAGAGAGTTAGATGCAATAGACAACAAAAATTCATCATTTCTGTAATCCATAGGGGATTATGGGATTTTGTGGTCACTCTTTAGACTGCATTCTTAAAATAATCGGCATTCTGTTTTTAAAGATGTTTTATGATCACTGGACGACGAAGAAGTGAGTTTCAAAGAAATTTAATTCAAGACATCATGGGGGCTCATTCTGAGGCATATGGGCCGCGAACCTCACCTAAACCGACATTACGATACGCGCCTCATTTGAATCTCGATGAAGGAGACTAGTTAGAGGTTTGTTTCCCACCCTCAGTTTAATTATCTCAAAGAGCGTTTTATCAAGCCATGTCATTATTGGGCGGGTTTTCGTATACTGGGTATGAAAAAAATGAAAATCCACAAAGAGTTTCCAATCATTTGATTGGGTCAGGAATGGAATTAATGAACCCCATCTAGCAGCGAGGATACGAAATGTGCCGGCTGCCGAAGCCTCTCACACTCCTTAGGGGCAATGATTAATGACTTTCATATGAAATGAAGTGATATTTGTGAGTGTTGCTGGAATGAAATATGACAGGGAAAACCGGAATACCCGGTGAAAACCCTGTTCCATCTCCGCTTTGCCCAGCACAAATCTTACATGGAGTAGTCGGGATTTGAACCACGGAACCTAGCGATGAGAGGTCGGCGTGTTGCCGCCTGAGCCTTTGTGTCTGAAACGTGTTTATGATATGTGAACTAAAGAAAGCTAGGGAATAAATTCCCAATGTGTTCTGCTACGGTGGACCAGTGGTAGGATGTCTGATTACCGAGCTTCGAACCCTACTGTCGGAAGCCCTGAAAATGGTTTTCCGTGGTTTCCCATTTTCACACCAGGCAAATGCTGGGGCTGTACCTTAATTAAGGGTACGGCCGCTTCTTTCCCACTCCTAGACGTTTCCTGTCCCATCGTCGCCATAAGACCTATCTGTGTCGGGGCGACGTAAAGCAACTAACAAAAAAAAAAAAAAAAAAAAAAAAAGGATGTCTGATTAATAATCCTTTCATGGGCTCGATCCCAGCTGAGTTTTGAAGGGAAGTAAAAATGTCGTCACTCCAAGCCATTATTTTTGGCATGTCTTTACTGATCCACTTAGAGTCCATCGACAAATTTAGATCAACTCAGCCATACTGTTCGTGAAGTAGAATTTGCCTTCATTGCCAGATAGCAGCACAAGAGAATGCGGAAATCTGCTAGTCGGTAACTAAGACATATTATTATTATTATTATTATTATTATTATTATTATTATTATTATTATTATTATTATTATTATTATTATTATTATTAGACGAACGTCCATCAGCATTCGATCAGAAAAGATAATTCAAGGAAAAATTCTTGATTTACTACGAATTCCAAGTTAAAACCACTGAAGTGTCAAACGGATGAGCTACCATTCATATATGCTGATTAGTGAAGGATACTTCCAAAATGCCACTGGAAATAGAGGGAGTGCTAAATAAAAAATCCATAAATTTATCATTAACATCCTAGGTACGTGGTCAATAAAAATAAATAATGCGCCTTGTTAACATCGACCTTCATGGATTCAAGGTGTAACCTATTCTAGAGTCCTACGTTATTTAGTGATTGCTTAATGGAATTAAATTTGTTGCTGCTTAACTTTAAATCACTGAGTGAGTTAAAATAAACTTGTGGATTATACTGACATTTAAATTCCCTATTTTCGGATATAGCTAGACGTACAGAAATGCACTCCTGTGTAATATTCTATAATTTAAAACAGTTAAAGAATTGCTTGGTACTGATTGGTTTCAAAGCAGCATGTCGTCGCTGCCGGTACAAAACCTCCTATGTGAAATACACTGACTGACAGAGCAAATGCAACACCAAGAAGGAGTGGTCAGAACTTTATGCCAATTGCAGGGTAGACTGACGTCACTGAGGTATGGTCATGATGTGAAATGCGCCGCTGTGCTGCGCACGTAGCAACGATAAATGGGACACGGCGTTGGCGAATGGCCCACTTCGTACCGTGATTTATCAGCCGACAGTCATTGTAGAACGTGTTGTCGTGTGCCACAGGACACGTGTATAGCTAAGAATGCCAGGCCGCCGTCAACGGAGGCATTTCCAGCAGACAGACGACTTTACGAGGGGTATGGTGATCGGGCTGAGAAGGGCAGGTTGGTCGCTTCGTCAAATCGCAGCCGATTCCCATAGGGATGTGTCCACGGTGCAGCGCCTGTGGCGAAGATGGTTGGCGCAGGGACATGTGGCACGTGCGAGGGGTCCAGGCGCAGCCCGAGTGACGGCAGCACGCGAGGATCGGCGCATCCGCCGCCAAGCGGTGGCAGCCCCGCACGCCACGTCAACCGCCATTCTTCAGCATGTGCAAGACACCCTGGCTGTTCCAATATCGACCAGAACAATTTCCCGTCGATTGGTTGAAGAAGGCCTGCACTCCCGCACTCCCGGCGTCCGCTCAGAAGACTACCATTGACTCCAAAGCATAGACGTGCACGCCTGGCATGGTGCCGGGCTAGAGCGACTTGGATGAGGGAATGGCGGAACGTCGTGTTCTCCGATGAGTCACGCTTCTGTTCTGTCAGTGATAGTCACCGCAGACGCGTGTGGCGTCGGCGTGGAGAAAGGTCAAATCCGGCAGTAACTGTGGAGCGCCCTACCGCTAGACAACGCGGCATCATGGTTTGGGGCGCTATTGCGTATGATTCCACGTCACCTCTAGTGCGTATTCAAGGCACGTTAAATGCCCACCGCTACGTGCATCATGTGCTACGGCCGGTGGCACTCCCGTACCTTCAGGGGCTGCCCAATGCTCTGTTTCAGCAGGATAATGCCCGCCCACACACTGCTCGCATCTCCCAACAGGCTCTACGAGGTGTACAGATGCTTCCGTGGCCAGCGTACTCTCCGGATCTCTCACCAATCGAACACGTGTGGGATCTCATTGGACGCCGTTTGCAAACTCTGCCCCAGCCTCGTACGGACGACCAACTGTGGCAAATGGTTGACAGAGAATGTAGAACCATCCCTCAGGACACCATCCGCACTCTTATTGACTCTGTACCTCGACGTGTTTCTGCGTGCATCGCCGTTCGCGGTGGTCCTACATCCTACTGAGTCGATGCCGTGCGCATTGTGTAACCTGCATATCGGTTTGAAATAAACATCAATTATTCTTCCGTGCCGACTCTGTTTTTTCCCCAACTTTCATCCCTTTCGAACCACTCCTCCTTGGTGTTGCATTGTCACTGTCAGTCAGTGTATTTTAGCTTAGAACTTTGGCTGGTAAAGTTCAGTCATCTTAAGGTGCAATATTGTGTGCATGTTGTCAAGGTATTTTCGCTCTTCATAATGCATGTGTTACGAGTCAGTATATCTCCAAAAATATTATCACATAGGAGGTTTTGTCTCGGTAACGACGATGTGTTGCAATATGGAGAGAAACATTTCGGTCTGTGGCATAATCTCTCAAGAAAAGTCTTCGAATTTTTATTGATGTTAATAATATTTGGAACACAATATAAAATAGAAACATTAGTATCTGGATCACTAATTAAGGAAGTCCTTCATAGTCATTTGTTCATTTGTATGAATGCTTTTGCGGTAATTCAACATATAACCAAACAACGATTTATTGCGAGCAGAGAATCAGCGTAAAGGTATTGCTTACAACATCTGTAAATGCAAATCTCCTTCAAGTCAATCAAACTGACGATACCGTATTACGGCCCCATACCTTGTTCGCTTAGATCATTACCGATGAAGAAGTCCATTTTGCACACTACTCATCTTATTTTCTAAAAGGAGCAGTTCAATTTTGAGATTGTTTTCAATTTCTCACTTTAATAAAGCTTTAATTACGTTCCTTTGTTATTACCAATTTTATTATTTGAATTACATAAACCTCTTTATCCCGTCTTTAGTTCCCCAATCATAAACAAGTTGCAATCCCAAGGGATACATCACAATTTATGAATGAAGAGTGCTCGTATTTACTATAGATTACTAGTAGTTTGGCTGAGATAACAAGGAAACGGCCTGAGCCAGCGATCGTCGTCAAATACGATGAGGCCAGTGGCCACCCCCGCCTTCTAGAAGTGTAAATTGTAAAATTACTGATATTTCAAGAATTTATTGTTTGATGTATGAATCGATGATGAAGTTCTTATAGTACTAACTTCTCTGATAGTGTCAGAAATTACTATACTTCCTTCCAAAGAAAGAAGTTAGTGTCAATATCTCCATTACTAATATTCCCTCGGAAATTACGCAGCACAATACGTACGATCCCCTTAATATCGTTTAACAATATCGATATCTTCATATAGGATTTATTTTGGTATAAAATCGTACGTGAATATACCTGTATAAGTCCAGAAGTAATTTCATCGTAGCTTAGCTAGTAAGAAGAGGTCGCACATTTAGATGCGTTGTGTGATGCGATTTCCGCGCCTACAAAGGATATCAAACGCTTGGAAGTAGCATAGATATCACAAAATAAAGCAATAGATCGCACACGTTAGTTCATACCTCCCTATCAATCCTTCTTGGTACCATTCAAGAAGCATCAAGGAGAATTTGTACCAACTGTGAAGTTAAATGAACTGTTATGTCCAAAGGTTAGGCGTATGAATCTGGTGTCTTACATGTCTCGCTGTCTCTGTGGATCGGTGATAAATTGTTATATACATGATCCCAATTTTGCGAGTTCGATTTTTGAGGGACAGTCCAAAATCTTGACATTCCATGTGATTATTCTTGAGATATGATAGATCTCTGGTGACGTAGTTGTACAAAATATCTAGTAGTATTTTTCATTTTCGTTGATAAATGTCATCACAATCAGAATGTCGACATCGGTACGCAGGCTGCCTAAATGATGCAACTTCAGGAGGTCTGCAACTCGGTAGCTGAGGCCATAAACATTGTATTATTATTATTATTATTATTATTATTATTATTATTATTATTATTATTATTATTATTATTATTATTATTATTATTATTGTCCGGCTCCATGGGTAAATGGTTACCCTGCTGGCCTTTGGCATTTGGTTAATTTCCCTTGCACGGGGGCTGGTTGCATGTATTTTCTTCATCATCATTTCATCCTCATCAGAACGCGCAGGTCGCCTACGGGAGTCAAATCAAAAGATCTGCACAAGCGATGCGAACCCGTCCTGGGATCTCCCGGTACTTAAATGCCATACGCCATTTCATTTCATTACTATTTTTTGTAAATTATCATCTTGCACATCGAGATATTACATGCATTGATAACCAGTTAACCAATGGTTAGACAAGTCTAATTTTGTAAAATTAATCTAGGCCAAACCCATCGTGTGTTTTGTAAATTATGAAGAAATCTATGTAGTTTTACATAGTGAGAGGTCTTGTCTTGTTTGTTGAATAAAGACCATAGAACTGTTTTAAACCAAAGAGAATAATGCGTTTGCTCCTCGAGGAATAGCGGAGAAATGAAGGACTCCTCATGCAACATCAAGTCAAATGCCGTCAGGAAACAACAATACTGACATAGGGAAATCGAACATACAGAAGACATTGCAGTATGGTTATGGTATAAAACCTAATCATAACCAGAAATAGACACAGCTGGAGCCGTATCTACCAAACCTGTATCATAACATGTTTGACTGGAAGAAATTTAGAAAGTAGGCTACGCTTGGTAGTAATCACCATCCCATTAACAGTAAAAGATGTTTCAAGGACATAGTGCATGTATTAATACTGCAAAGGCATTAATCCCTGGACTAGAGGTCTTCGAAATTTGTTTGCATAGAATGCTCAGAATATAGACCTAGTAATTATTAATGGAGTACTAAGGAAAGTTCCATCACGACGCGATTACAGCTGATAACAGAGAGCAATGGACAACGCAGACGAGGAGCCGGTAAGCCACATTCAGTATGTTGTGGTCCGTAAATAATGAATGAATGAATGAACGAATGAATGAATGAATGAATCAATCAATCAATCAATCAATCAATCAATCAATCAATCAATCAATCAATCAATCAATCAATCAATCAATCAATCAATCATCGATCTGCATTTATGGTTGTCACCCAGGTGGCATATTCCCAATCACTTAAGACTGAACCAGAATTCATACCACCGAACAACTATTTAGATTAGCTGAACGAGAGGGTAGGGGCTGCCTGGCCGAGGCGGTAAAGGCGTGCTTGGGTTCGAATCCTCGTCAGGAAGTCGCAAAATTTATGAAACGACATTTCCACTTCCGGAGGTGCATATGGCCCTGAGGTTCACTCAGCCTACACCAAAAATGAGTACTAGGTTAATTCCTGGTTGCAAAGGCGGTCGGGCGTAGAGCTAACCACTCTACTTCATCAAGTGCCGAGGTTAAGGATAGTGGGAGCCTTTACCTTCCACCCCTCCAAGGGCCTTCATGGCCTGTACGGAATTGACTTTGTTTTTGCTTTGTTTTGCTTTCTTTGAATGAGGGTACTTTCCCAAGAGAGAGATCTAACGTCAGGGAGACCGGATAGGTCACTAAACGAAAAGCGGAAGAAGGAGAAGAAAAAGAAGGCCTAATCCTTCCTTTCACCTAATCTGTCTTCCTACTAGAGACAAATACATTTCCTTTAATTGCAGCTTACCTAACAGTAAAACAGATATTGAACATACACGAAAGGACGATATTATAAGGAAATTCACGCATAAATAATTGGACATAAGGAAGAAGATTAACAGTGACTCGCTCTCCAAGAAAAGAGATTTTAGAAGCGCTGTGGAAATCATTTTTCAACCTGAGCTCATTTCCCCATCCTAGAACATATCTCAGTAAGTGCAGCGAATTGCAGCGTACCTTGGAGCTGTATGTTTACTGTCCTTGTTGATTGAGTTGTATCTTAAAGGAGTTTAGTTCCAACGTGTGCTAGCAATATATGTAAGGCTGTTGTCACTTTTCACAACACAGTACTTACATCTCTGATCTCTGTCACGCTTTTACCGTTTCAGTTTCTGTTAACCGTCACATCGTCACTCCCTTCTCCCCCACCCCAATCCATGTCACCGGATCTACGCAGTTGCGGATTCCAATAATTGTTTAAGACTAGCTCGGTGAGTGTGATTATCCGTAGTATAAGCTTTATTTTTGCATCTGGTTACCGAAAAACGTCATTTTTTTCTCTTCTATCCCCAGTTTTACTGTACTTGAACTGCTAAAATGACTGAGAAAAATAAACAGGTAGTTAATTCTAGAGAAATGAAATTAACCGGACGAATTGGCCGTGCGGCTAGGGGCGCGCAGCTATGAGCTTGCATCCGGGAGATAGCGGGTTCGAACCCCACTGTCGTCAGCCCTGAAAATAGTTTACCGTGGTCTCCCATTTTCACACCTGGAAAATGCTGGGGATGTACCTTAATTAAGGTCATGGGCGCTTCATTCCAACTCCTAGGCCTTTCCTAACGCCCATCGTCGCCATAAGAACTATCTGTGTCGGTGCGAAGTAAAGCAAATAAAAATAAATAAATTATGAAACGTTTAAGGAAATTATAAATTGCTACAAATATCACGCCATTGTGTGATGTCGAGAAATCGACAGACGTTGACATCAGACGTGACGCAGACAATATTGGCAGGCATGATTTGAAAATGCAAACCACCGCACCGTCGGTAATGTGAATACTCGTACAACCATCGAATTGGTGAAACATTATCATTTCGGCACTGTAAAATTCCAGTGGTTAGTTCAGTTCCTTTTCACCTTTCCGCATACATCGATGTCGCAGGTGCAGCGTAGCCTCGGATTTTGTCATTGTTTTAAGACCAGTGAGGCGTGTGTGAATATTCCTAGTGCGTGGTATAACCTGTGTTTCGGCACCAATAATAATTGGGAAATCTATTAAAGTTAATAGTAATTGGTGAAGTCCGCCTCTGTGGTGTAGTGGTTAGTGTGCTTAGCTGCCACCCCCGGAGGCCCGGGTTTGATTGCCGGCTCTGCCACGAAATTTGAAAAGTGGTACGAGGGCTGGAACGGGCTACGCTCAGCCTCGGGAGGCCAACTGAGTAGAAGTAGGAACAATTCCCACCTCAGCTATCCTGGAAGTGGTTTTCCGTGGTTTCCCACTCCTTCTCTAGGCAAATGCCGGGATGGTACCTAACTTAAGGCCACGGCCACCTCTTTCCCTCTTCCTTGTCTATCCCTTCCAATTTACCAATCCCCCCGCAAGGGCCCTCTTCAGCATAGCGGGTGAGGCCGCCTGGGCGAGGTACTGGTCACCCTCCCCAGTTGTATCCCCCGACCCGATGTCTGAAGCTCCAGGACACTGCCCTTGGGGTGGTAGAGATGGGATCCCTCGCTGAGTCCGAGGGAAAAACCGACCCTGGAGAGTAAACAGATTAAGAAGAAGAAGTAATTGGTGAAGAAAAACTGTTCATTGACTGGCCACGTAAACCTCAAATATTTCGCGGTTGTATCAGACAGTTGAACGTAACGCGAGGAGAATTCAAAGCGCATAGCGCAGTGATTGTTTCCTCATTTTCTTCTATGCTCCAACTATTTCCGTATCCCTCACGGTCTCCGTCTCGACTCCTGACGAATAATCGAGTTTCTACTGTAGTTGAGATGCCTTTTAAGTGAGCCAAGTATTGATAACACGTACTATATTAGCACCGTAGCTCAAGGAATCACATAAAGTAGTTTTTCTCTATTTTTCTCATGTGTGTATCGTGTTTTGTAGCAGTTCGCTACATACTTGGTCTTCGCTCCACTAGGAGTTGTGTGTTTTAACATACATAACAACCAACAATATAATTTGGTCTCATTGTTTAGCCACAACAATACTCTAATTACGCAAGATACTTTAGGGGGTCATGGCTCCTGATAAACAAATGTCTGTGAATGAAACAATTCATAAAATAATCCCTATTGTTTGGAGGCCTTTATCAGACAAGCTGTGTGTATTGCACATTTTCTGACTGATTAGTGACTAATAACAGCAAACCCACAAAGCCATATACAATAATTTCTCGCTGAGTTATTGATATATCTATTATCAAAGAGGATACGTACGGATGGGTTATGATGGATGAGATTATGCAGCTCCAGGGATATTAAATACGATTCATCATAGTCTGCTGCTGTGGTGCGTGGACACATATATTGCTTGCTAGTTTCCATGATCTCGTTTTTTTAATTTTTTGCATTGATGTTTGATTTTAAACGAATTACAGTGGATAAGTATTCGTTCATTTAATGATACCGTATGGATTCTAATTAATATTAAAATTAGATTTCACATCAAACATCTATTGTTGTTAATTCTGATATTTATATAGAAAAATAGTGCCAAGGATTTTTGTCCCATTGTACTGAAACAGGGAATTTTGATTTGCAATATTAAATGAATTGTTTTCTCCAGAATAATGTTAAACATTAAAATACCTCTGGTGCTTAGGATTCGAACCTGACTATCCGACTACATTTTCAGGGGATGAAGCTTTTCTTCAGAGGTTACTTATCAGTCTTTGTACATTATATGTGGTCGATATGAATTCAGGGTCTCCCTTATCGCGTGCGTTAGATGCATGGTATCAGTAGCTGTATGTTTGCATTCCTTAAAGTTCGAACTCCACCTTCAGCAGTTTGAAAATTATTTTCCATGGCCCCTCATTTTCACACCAGGCTCTGACTCACCTCAGTTAAAGCTACGGAAGCCTCCTTCTCAGGTCTAGCCCTTACCTATCCCACGATCACCAGAAACCTCCCTGAACACGACGTTAAACTATTCGCAAGAGAATAAAATAAGCTTCTCCCTTGCACTGTACATTAGCAAAAAATCAATTATTATTAAAAGACTGTATATCTGATAGCACACACCACAGCTCTATCAGATAATTAGGAAATTTCTCATCAACAATTCCAATGACTTCAATGTTATTGTTTCATCCAGGGATTACCAGAACTGCGAAAATGGAAAATGTATTAGGTTACGGAAGGTAAAAGCCGTTGGAGTGCATTGTTTCTTGAAGGGATCTGCACAGTGTGGATCGAAAGCTGAAAATACCACACAGTCTCTCGCAGCTTTTCATTTATCATTTGCCTTGCTCATCTTTGATTGCTTTGGGGTTTGGTTTTGATTGGATTCAATTGCACTTGATTTGATTATTTATTAGCATCCAATTACACAGGTAGAATACTAAGGTGGCAATTAATCACCATATAAATTTACAGAATATTTGTGGGAAAATAAAACCTGAATAAAGAACGCAATAGGGCCTATACTGAGTGTCTCACCTGAGGGAACTGAGGTGCCTTTTCTCTAGTGTTTCGGTTTTGTAATGTAGAGATGGAGTCAGCTCAAACAAATCATGTCATGCATGTCATGCGACATCCAGTTCCAACGGAAAGATCGCAAATTCCTACCGTCTGTGTGCTCATACCATATGTGGACTCCATTCTCCTCCCTTTGGAAATATATTCTACTTTTTTATTTCTTTTCCGTTGAGCGTGAGACCATCACACACCTTGCCGTTTCGAAAATGTGCTCATTCATCGGTGTCTTCAGAAGAAAACTCTGCGTGTCGATCACATAGGATTTCGCATTTGCAGATATTGCTAAGTCCAGTAAGATATCTACAACAGTTACGTCCTCTGAACATCATTGTAATTGTGCATTTGCAAATCTATATATTCAGTCGAAGAATGTAAAAGATGAGATACATATTTATTTCAACGTTGATATCTTAAATTGTTGTTTAAGCATACTCTATATATTTATCTAGTATGATCCTTGAACATCCCCACTTTCGTTAGTTCATACTAGAACATATTTTGTATTGTTACCGGCTAACTACACATCAGACCGTGCATACTTGAGGCTTTTACGATCATAGCCAACAGGCGCAGCCTTGAGAATCCTGTGTATGCTTCTTCTTCTTCTTCTTCTTATTATTATTATTATTATTATTATTATTCTCCCTCTTTATATATTCACCCTCCAGGTTCGGTTTCTCCCTCGGACTCAGCGAGGAATCCCACCTCTACCGCTTGCAGGGCAGTGTCCTGGAGCTTCAGACTCTGGGTCGGGGATACAACTGGGGAGGATGACCATTATCTTGCCTATGCGGCCTCACCTGCAATGCTGAACAGGGGCCTTGCGGGGATGGGAAGATTGGAAGGGATAGACAAGGAAGAGGGAAGCAATCGGCCGTGGCCTTAAGTTAGGTACCATCCTAGCATTTGCCTGCAGGAGAGGTGGGAAACCACGGAAAACCACTTCCAGGATGGCTGAGGTGGGAATCGAACCCACCTCTACTCGGTTGACTTCCCTAGGCTGAGTGGACCCAGTTCTATCCCTCGTACCACTTTTCAAATTTCTTGGCAGAGCCGGGAATCGAACCCGGTCCTCCGGGGGTGGCAGCTAATCACACTAACCACTGCACCACATAGGCGGACATTTGGTGTTCATAAAACTAAATTATAAGGATCTTTAGGTTATACGCGTTATTTGGGTTGCCTGTCTCCGATAAAATAAGAGGCTGGTGAACCATCCGGTATATATTCATTGAAGTCTATTGTAGCGATCAAGAAAGGGGATGTCTGCCATTATAATGAATACTTTACAAGTCGATAGTGACTATCAGCATGAGGGCGTCTGCTTTTGTAATCAATACAACCCACATCGACTTTGATTGGCAGTAGGACTAGGTTCCTTCTCCAGCTCCTGTGTAACTGGCACTAGTAAGGAGGGCCTACCTTACTCTACCATACCCTTCTCGATTTGACTGGCAGAAGGGAAGGGAGCATGCAATTTTGTTCAAAACGTCCCTACTGGATTGTGTTTGGCAACATGCAAGGGTGCTTGCCTTTAAAGTAATTTTACCCATTAGGCATTAGGCAAAGTGGTCTGCTATTATATCGAAACTCACCAACACGAGTGTGACTGGCAGTAAGCTCTCTGGTATTAGGAAAAGGTGCCGGTCATTTATAACGATAACAGCACAACTCAATTTTGACTGGCGCCATGGAAGATGCCTTCCATTAAAATAAAAACTCCACAGCTGTAATGTGCCTGGAAGTAAGAAAGGGGCCCTGCTACTGTAAAGACAACTCCCCAAATTGTTTGTGACCGCGCAATAGGCAAGGGGGCCTGCTATTATAATGAAAACTTCCCAAGTCGATTGAGAATGACAGTAGAAAAGCGTGACGTTATCAACCCTACTCCGCAACTCGCACTTCACGTTGGAAATAACGCATGGCGACCTCCCCATTCTCTCTCTCTCGCATAACACTAAGACACGTGCATTGCGTTTAATGTAATTTACTTCGATATTCGTATACAAGTTAGAATACCATAGCGAAGCACGAGTCCATTTGCTAGTACTTTAATTAAATTAATTGATTAATTTATTAAAATAGGTGAGAGTGGTGGAGTATTCAATGAATGCGTGTCATGAAGAGTTAAGTTAAACAAGGTTCAGTTTCTTGTATGTGAAGGTATTTTATAAACATGTGAATGTCCCTGCCAACACGATTGAATGGGTACTACATCGCGAAGGAAACGAGAACATTAAGTGTAAACAGAAGGGGTAAACTGGTGAGTCATCTTTCTTATTATATTACTGAACATAATTCCACTTCCGATAGGATTTATATAAGAATTAAAATTTTAGGATGCCTTGATTCTTAATTTTGAACCTTTATCCCCCCTCCCCTCTTCCCCGTCGATCGTCGGTCGTCTGCCATAGCTGCTCTGTTAGTAACATTCAACTCTTGGATATCTGGGTCGTTATGATTCTTTCCTTTTTACTTCACCGACCGGTCAACTGGGTTCGGAGGAAAGCATAAGTACTTCAAATGAAAGGCCAAATATACTTACTGAAATTTATTGAAATGAAAAGCCTTTACTTTAAGTAAAATTGATATATATAAAAAATTACACGAAACGTGGACGACATAGACAGTCTAACCCGAGTTACACATGAAAATAAGAAGAAAATTTTCAAAACGCTGATAAAAAAATTTACAATGATACTTCCTTACAAAATAACACACGCAAACTGATGGTGACACGAGCCATTTGAAATATTAAGGAGACAAACTAATACATGATAATTATGTTTTATTAAAGATACAGACCTTAGTTGTAGATGGTTGTCGAATTCCTCCGGTCACATGTCCAAGCCGGCGGCCACGTTCATACCTGAATCCATAGTGCTAATGACTGTGTTTTCCTTAACCTGGATTTCGGTCCTGGTTAATCGTGAAATTAATTTTTTTCAAATTATCCATACAGGCAAACATAAAAATGTATACATATATACTTTGTTGAGGTCGACACTTCAACAGCCTGATCATCACGAAAATTTGCGTCCCTATTCGGTTTCAGGGGCACTTCAACTGGCGAAGGTCACCTGATGTTAACCAGCAAAGCTTGCTTGCGCGATCGACCTTACGTTTTCTTTTTCCCGACCATGTGAAGTTATCTCACTGTTCTTTTCCTTTCCGCCCTCACTAATGGATGAGACAGATATGTAAGATCCTAGGTAGAAAATTGAGCCGAAAGCTTTTATCGTAGTCTTTCACAAGCTCTAAAGTTTATCGCTTCTGCAGAAGTTCACAACGCGCACTCGTACAATGTTAATACAACAACACTGAGTTGTAGAGGTTATTATCCTTACTACCGTATCACTTCAAAATTATAAGTATTATCAAAATTGCAGAAGTCTGCAAGTTAAAATTTTCTATCCCCTCACAAAAGGGTGTAACAAGTCCCCCAGATTCCTGTACCATCAAGCGCAGATTTAGTCGTGTCGAGTGGCTAAGAAAGAGTGAGTACTCAATGTGGGTGGGAGTATTTATAGCTTCAGAGGTGACACTACATTGGATGTCGTAAGATTGTACCATATAAGGGAATCTTCTAAACCACTGTGATTTTTGCAGAGATCTTTAGCTCGTGGGGGATTCCTTAACTTATAACCATTACAACGGCGACAATCATATATTCTTTCCTTTTCCTTACGTAGATTTAATCGCAGAAGAGTAACTTGCATATTTTTTCGTGTCTCTATGGTTACGTCAGCACTGTCACATGCAGCTGATCACCTTGTTCTATCCCGCCAATTATTTTTAATATATTGTTTACTGGGCTGAAAGTTTGTACTAGCATCTCAGTAAATTTAATCGTTAATGCAGGCCAAATTGTCTCGGTTTTTATCCTTTATCAGTGATTAAATAGAGTTTGACACCGGAAGTGTTCCGGAGCTCTCCAGCCTTCATAGATGATTCGGGTCACGTGACTCTCAGCCAAAATAATCAACACAGCAGGAATGGACACGTTTAAATCAACAATCAAAATTTTGGAATTGTTACAATAAACTTTTGAAATCTGTCCAGAAATGAACCACTATTCGAAAAAAATTTCCAGTATCCTCTTGAGTTCTGTTAGTCGGCTCCGTTCTTGCCGTAGGAGTTATTTTTCTCGGCGTATCATCTAGTTCTCTTCGATGATGGCTCGGATTTCAGGGCATTCTTCTTTGGCTTTCTCCAGCCATTAATCGCAGAGTTCATTAAATCTGTATTTTCCTCTTGTTCTGCAGGGATGCCATCTGCTTGAATCGTGACTTCACCTACTGTGGGATTCCATCCTCTGGTAGATGGCATACCTTTACATTGATACATGTTACTGAGTGGCTTTCGTACTTAATCTTCTTATTTCAAACAATTGAGGGTAGTGGTGTCGCATTTATTTGTTTGTCTACTTATTTTTCTCAGGCTCTTAATGATGTTATCCTCAATCACGAATGCTCTTATCACGGGATTTCTAAGGATCGAAGCCTTCATCTTCTGGGTCGATGTCTGATATCATGGTTGATGGAATGTCAAAGCCTTCCTCGGGTCTGTGTCTGATTTTATGGTTGATGAAATGTCAAAGCCTTCCCCTTCTGGGTCAATGTCTGATATCATGGTTGATGGAATGTTAAAGCCTTCCTCTTGTGGGTCTATGTCTGAATTCATGGTTGATGGAATGTCAAACCTTCCTCTTGTGGGTTCATGACTGATTTCACGGTTGATGGAATATCAAAGCCTTCCTCTTGTGGGTCGAATGCTAATAGTATAATGAAATTTGTCTTCCCTCTGTCTCATTTCATCGTTTTTCTTACTGATAGCGTGGTTCTTTCTGCTCTTCATTCTGACCAGCTTACTCGGCATCACCTTCATTTTCCTATTCTTTCTCTTCATTTGATATTTGTACGTAAGGTTCCCTAAATATCGAGATCTTCCTCTCCTTCGTCGAGAACTGGTTACAATGAAATGAAATGGCGTATGGCTCGTAGTGCCGGGAGTGTCCGAGGACAAGTGCGGCTCGCCAGATGCACGTCTTTTGATTTGACGCCCGTAGGCGACGACCTGCCCGTCGTGATGAGGATGAAATGATGAAGACGGCACTTACACCCAGCCCCCTTGCTAGCGAAATGAACCAATTATAGATAAAAATCCCGCCCTGCCAGGAATCGAACCCGGGACCCCTGTGACCAAAGGCCAGCATGCTAACCATTTAGCCATGTAGCCAGACATTGGTTACAATAATATTAGAACATTGAATACTTCCTATTATTTCTCTTCTTCCTTCTACCGTAAGTCCTTTCCCTTTTGTTCACTGTGCACTCTTCTACACTCTTCTACACTCTTCTTAAGACGAACACTGGCAAATATCATTTAGGCAAAGCTGTCTGTTAGAGAAAATGTATCTATTGTATGCGGTACTTTTTCCATTGCATATTTCGTTATATCACGATACTAACGTAATAAATTAACCTAACTAATACCATCTTTCGTAGGCTATCTGTGAGCTTGCATTCGAGGTATGGGGGTTTCGAACCCCATTATCGATGGCACCGAAGATAGTTATCCATGGATTCCCATTTTCGCACCAGGAAAATCCGGGGCTCTACCTTAACTAAAGCCACCGCAGCTTCCTTCCACTTCCTAGCCCTTCCCTATCCCTTCGTCGCCGTAAGATCCATCTGTGTGGGTGCAAATTATAACAACATGTAAAAAAAAAGAAGCCTATCTCTTGTTTATTATTTCAAATGTGTTATAAAAGTACATAATGTTTGGACATGAATCTTTGAGTTTCAGAAAGAAAGGTTTCGTATCCAAGCGATGTTATTTAGATGACGCCCTAATATTGAACATTTGGCAGATGATCCCCTATGACGTCCAACATTTTGGTTTAGGTATTACCGTCTGATAAAATTGTAGTCAGTCTTGAAGGAAGCAAATTCATAAGATCAATATTCGGGAGGAAATTTGAACGAATGAGTGAACCTGCTGGTAAGCGAACTAAAGTTCTGATTGAAAATGTACACTTTTTAAGTGGAGGCGTAGCTACGGAAGCGTAAAATGTCACACCTTTGAGTGTGGAAGGATATAACATTCACCATACTAAGGAATAAAGTTATTTTACCGTACACTGCATGGAATGTTGTATTTTTACACTGCCTTCGCAATATACCTACATCACGAAGATAGTGATTCTTTCCTTTTCAAACACAAATGTAAAATAACACATTTAAAGTAACAATGTTTTTATAACATTTGGTAAGATATTCCAACAACACTATTATATTTTTTATATAACGTTATCTGTGTTATTTTAAAGAGGTCTGAGTATTCATGAAGAATGAACAGTTCGATACTATACACTGAAATATTGTTGTTTCCCTGGACGGTTCATTGCATGTCATATTATACTAGCCTTCTACACGCGTTTCAAACGATGCGCAATTATGATACAATATTCCAAGAAGTACATATTCTAACTTCGTATGCGAACAAATCTTAACAAATAAAACAGGCTGATAAAATGTTGTTAAAATACACATATAAATTGTACGACGTGAAAATTTCCTCACTCGTGTTAATTTAAATCTTAGCCACTCATGTAAAGAAAAGGCCATTTTACTCACAAGTTGCATATATAACAAGTGTTTTCTAAGAGGCGACTAGAAGCTGTGAAGCTGGAAGAGAGAGGAAGGTTTGTAAGTCGAGCAGTGAGCTTGTGTCTTCACTGCTTTGTTCATGTTGCACTTCAACGATGCGTGTTACGGTGCTCCTCTCGTGTTCTGTGGTCAGACTGAGAGCAGTGGTGTAGCTCTCCTCTTCAGACCTTGAGTCGGCCTCAGTTTACCTACCTTCATTGTGTTAACGAACTAACAACGCAGTCCTTTGCTGCTGCCGGAGGTCCAGAACCAGACCACAAGTGGAATAACTTAGTGGCCAGCACCTGAATTGCTCTGTACGGTGCAAGATCAACATTGTTTGCAATCAGGGGGGTCCTCACTGGTATGAAGAGAGTACAAACATCAAGGGGAATCGTAATAGGAAAACTGAGTTCTACATAGTACTGTTTACTGTTCATTTGTTAATGAATAATTGTATACTTAACAATGATTGCTTATTCTATTAGTAGATAAGTTCAGTATTTCCTTTTAAGAGCAGGTATATCTTAATTGCTTGACTGTGAACTGACCGCACGTCTTAAGGCATTGTGTATCCTATTCTGTACTTAAGTTCGCTTTCGTTGAATATTTAGGGCAAGTTGCTAAGATTTCAACTCAGAAACCAACTTGTAAACGGATTAAGAGTGCCCAGTTGTGACTTCTTGTAGTTTAGCGATGAATTAGATTATCTGACATATACCCAAAAGATAGAAATACGTTCTTTTTACATCTGTAATATGTAAGTACCTAATAATTTATGTGAGGCACCAAATTTTGTCTACTTTTTTTGTATGTGATGAAAAGAAATATTTAAGCTTCTTTTATGAATCTGTTAAATTAATTAATTAACCTATTTATTTATTTATTTATTTATTTATTTATTTATTTATTTATTTATTTATTTATTTATTTATTTATTTATTTATTTATTGTACCAGTTCAGTCAATACAGTGTTTGGAACGTACGTAAGTAAAATCGAATTGATGATATATTAGGGATGAGGTAATTTGAAAAATAGAAACTAATTTATAAATAAAGTTGGAGTAGTAATCTTTATAAAATAAGAATCGATTAAAAAATTAAACATATCTCTTGATTTTAAAGATCTAAAGTATAAAATAAACCTCGACTTAAAATTTATATCATACAAGCAAAGTAAATATATTTTAATTAGTAGGCCTACTATTATTTACACTTAAACTCTGTCGAAGATCAAAATTACATGTAATCTATACTTGGAATGCACGTTTTCAAGATAAAGTATTCAGCCATAAGTTATACACAAGAAAATGAATTAAATCAAAAATCAATCTTCCAAGACAATTGAAGTGCTACGCTCAGAAAATCTAAATGAAATAAATATATTAAAATCTTTTTAACACTAATTCGAAGGGACCAGAAAATCGCGAGTTCCTGTTAAAGGGGGTTAATATCTTACGATTCCAGATAATATTAAAATCACAAGGTATTTTACAGAAACAGCGATATTTACCCTTCCATGAAGTATCTACAATAAGAATAATTGTTAGTAGCCTACGCAATACTGTATTTTACTGAAAGTGGACGTTGCTACTGAAAGGCACATGGATTAAAAATTGCATTAGGCAGTGTCATTTGTGACTGTCAACCTAAATGCACTGGCTGTTTGTTCAGAAACGCACTGCTGAGACATGATTGTTGTGTTTGAGGCCCGTTGAGCTTTATCGTACGCTGGCCACCGGGAATATTACCGAGCATGCGCGGAGTTCCTTCACAGGCAGTAGGGGCATGACCATCGAGGGGGCATTTCATTGCGGCCTGCCTTTCCTTGGCATGCTTGCTTTCCGAGGGATATTGTTAATTCAGGCCTAAAATGCACACGGCGATTATAACAGAATTTGCCTTAAATGAAACTAAATAGCGCAAAAACGAAAAGAAAAAGGCATGTTCCTACATCGGGAGAACGGAAAAATGTTTGTTAACTTCCCATAAGAAACAATGCAGCTCTGCCTGGACCACATCTTCTTTCCCACTATCGGCAGCCCTGAAGATGGTTTTCCGTGGTTTCCCATTTTCACACCAGGCAAATGCTGGGGCTGTACCTTAATTAAGGCCACGGCCACTTCCCTCCAACTCCTAGGCCTTTCCTATACCATCGTCGCCATAAGACCTATCTGTGTCGGTGCGACGTAAAGCCCCTAGCAACAAAAAAAAAAAAAAAACCTTCTTTGCGTTAACTGAGTGTTCGTCTTAAGCGACTGTCGTCATTAACTATCTATACTATTTCATTATATATACTAGTACGTAAACCGGTCTTCGACAGCCGAAATTACTATCTACAGTATAAAGTAACTGGAAATTCCAAATAGTCTATTAATATATCATATGAATAAAAGTTACACTTTCCAGGTTTTATGCTGCATTCGAATGGAATCAAAACTTGTATTGTAGCATTTCCGTACAAATTATATTGCATGAAGTTGTAGCTCTGAGTTGTACTTTGATATGTGTGTATCTGCGTACTCTTGGGAAAGCAACATACAACTGTCCAAAACTCCGTATTGGGGAGATATGTCCCAACTCTCATGTTTATGCTGATGCCTTACTCATTGTGACAGAGAAGGCTAAATTTAGAGTAAATAGCCTGCACATAGGAACGAATGGTACACACAAGTGATGAATATATTCTTACAATAAAACAATTTCTCCCTGAAGCTGAGTCCGTCTAATATTCTTCATGAAAAATATTTTCGTCTAGCTTCTGTAAATTCAGTCTCGTTCCATTGCACAATCCAACTTTATTAATGTCATTGTGATTATGGAGTCAATGGTAATGTACGTTATTTTCTCACCTATCAAACTAATCAGAAACCGTCGATTGATGTTGATAACTTGTTCGTTTCTTGGGCAAAAGAATGAGCTCTGACTTAGACGAAAAGAAGGACCAAGTGGATCTCGTACAATATTTTGTGAAATACTGTTTTGAAGAACCTCAGTACTACAATTTGTCCTAGTTCTCGGTCTTGAGTTTTAAAAGCCATTCACTGAATTTAATTCTTCAATTTGGGCAATAAAGGAGAACATTTAAAACTTGACTGGGTAACACCTGTTCTGTAACAGTGAGGAATTCCTACCAGACACTCTCTGAATTCTGCACTAAACAAGATCACACTTCTAGCGAAAAGTGATTTGTTGTTCATTGTATGTAGCAGGCCTAATGTTGAAAGAGCGTAAAGAGGAGCCATGCTGCCTCGTCCCGTATGTTTAACTCATTTTATCTCATTTACCCCGCGTCATCTGACATTCTTATCTTACACGTAGAGCCTTGCGAATTTATCGTCATATCTCTATCTTTCCTGTAACTTAGCTTTAGCCAATTCATCTTTCTCCAAACGCATAGTTTTCGCTTCAATTTTTTGTCTCTCTAACTGCACATTTTATCTTAACCTATTTTGCCTTTGTTTACACTTTTCGTCTTCCTTGTGGAGTTTTAGTGCGTTACATTTAAAAACAAATTGACTTAACGCACGAAATTTATACAGCGCTTGATGATCAAGGGTTGAAATGAATGACGTGATATATGAATGGAGAGGGTAAAGTCCGGTGCTGGCGCATAGCCTACCCTTGTCAAAGAGCACCAAGAGGTCTACTGAAGGAGTTAGGCCTCAATCCGATGGACGAATCACAATCAACTGCATCAAATACCCTCAACTCCATATAAGTACTGCGAAAAGGTTTGGAAATTAATCCAGGCTTTTGGCACGTAATCTACTGCTTGGAAATTGTGTACCACCACCTTCCTATGGTAAATAGTTTCAACCAATGGGGTTCGAATCGGATAACCACGGTGTATTAATTTCGCTGATGGAATATATGTTTTATTTAAAAACGTGCAAAAATCGTGGTCGTGAGAGGTTCGTTGTACTTTTCTTGCAAAGAAGACTTAGAAATCTATAACTGGTACCAGTTTCAACTGTTGAGTCCTTCTTGTTTTCTCAATATCGCTGCGAATGACAGACAGAATTAAGGATTTTATATATGGGAGATGCCCCCACTCGACGTGAGCGCTGTAGAGTGGTTTGGAATTTAATCCAGTATTTTGACACACAATCTACTATTTAGAACATTTTACCACCACCTCCCTTACCTTTCTGGCTAACATTCTGATGGTATTGTTTCAACCAATGGGATTCGAACCGGAAAACCACGGTGTACCACCATAAATTTAATGCCTTAACGACCACAGACACAGACAGACTGTTTGACTTCGTGCTTATCGACGGAGATAATGTGTTTTCTTACCCCAGAATGGAAAGAATGATCGATTTATTTTACTGGCAGTTAGCACATTTCACTAAACAGTATGATGGTTAACGCTGCACAATTCTTGTAACCAACATGTGGTACCAATTGGAAGGCAAGAGAAGTCAAGATGTACGCAGTTGCAAACCTTGCCGATATATATATAACTGTGCACTAACGTCATCAAGGCAATGAAACAATAACTTCCCTGACAGAAACAAATTTTTCTTTAAAAAGTATAAAAGATGTATCCGTGAGAGGTTCATTGTATTTTTCTTATAAAGAAGGCATATACAGGATGAAGCGTAATTCGCGCACTCGGGCGTCGCAGCGCGACTCCTCACATGCCAGCAATAAAAAAATGTCTCTTACAAAATTTCGTCTTGCGAGTATATCCGGCAGAAAAACGACTTTGAATAGTAGCAATATGGCAACGCTGTAACCACATGTACGGTAACTACCTCTGTCAGCACACTGTAGTCGTACTGTACAGTTGGTGCAATGGATAGAGTTTTGGGTTAGCATGCAGGAGGTCGAAGTGTCGAACCTGGGTTGAGGCGTATGTTTTTTTATTTCGTAAATGTAGTTCAGGTGGTATGGTATCTGGCATCTTAATCGTCAACAGCGATTGCAGTGGGTCCTCTAGAAACCATTTGCACTTACATACTACGATTCTAAAAATGGACGAACAATCGTTTTCATTCGTCAGCTTTGAAAGGCGCACTTTCCACGTCGTGGGAGTGAATTTACTATGGACAGTATTAGTGCTAATGTGCTACATCTGCGCGAACATATTACATGTAGTATTGCGGCGTCTCCGAAAACCTTAAAAAGTAGTTCGTGGGACGTGAAACAAATAACATTAATATTATACATGTAGTATGTAAATGGCAAGGTAGATGTTGTGTTATTGTACTGTGCTATCATCTTTAGCATATCGAAAGTGATATTGTTTGTGTAGTTATGCTGTCCTATGACTGGTCATTTGTTTCAGCTGTCTATTTCTTATTAGTCTAACCAGGTATTTGTTGTTTCAGCGAAACAAAATGTTGTAAATGTAGGATACATGTGACCTCAGAAACGGTGTCTTACTGTATTAGAGTAGGTAATGTGAGATGGAAATTAGCAAATAAAAACTGCGGCTCAACCCAGGCTCGAATCATCGACCTCCTGCATGCCAACCAAAAACTCTACCCACTGCACCAACTTTACAGCACGACTAGAATATGCTGACAGCGGTAGTTACCCTACATATGGTTACAGTGTTGCCATATTGCTACTCTTCAACGTCCGTTTTCTACCGGATATACTCGCCAGACGAAAGTTTGTAAGAGACATTTTTTATTGCTGGCATGTGAGGAGTCGCGCTGCGACGCCCGGGTGCGCGAATTACGCTTCAACCTGTATATATATGTATAACTGGTATCAATTTCAGCTGTTGAATCCTTCTCGTTTTCCCAATATCGCTGTGAATGGCAGGCAGAATGAAGGATTTTACACATTACTTTTTAATAAGGGCTAGTGCAAAGGATCTTCCCAGCCAACTTGGCCAGATTTCCACATGCTGTCTTAGCTTTCAGTCTTTCTTTCTTTCTTTCTTTCTTTCTTTCTTTACTCTCCGGGGTTGTTTTTTCCCTCGCACTCTGCGAGGAATCCCACCTTTACCGCCTCAAGGGCAGTGTCCTGGAGCGTAAGACATTTGGTCGGGGGATACAACTGGGGAGGTGGACCAGTACCTCACCCAGGCGGCTTCACCTGTTATGCTGAACAGGGGTCTTGTATGGGGATGGAAAGATTGGAAGGGATAGACAAGGAAGGAGGAGGAAGTGTCCGTGGCCTTGAGTTAGGTACCATCCCGGCATTTACCAAGACAAGTGGGAAACCAAGGAAAACCACTTCGAGGGAATCGAACTCACCTGTACTCAGTTGACCTCCCGAGGCTGAGTGGACTCCGTTCCAGCACTCGTACCACTTTTCAAATTTCTTGGCAGAGCTGGGACTCAAACCCGGACCTCCGGGGGTGACAGCTAATCACGCTAACCACTACACCACAGAGGCTGATAGCTTTCAATAAAACTTGAAATAAATGTAACGGTATCTAACATAGAAGTATAACTGACCTTCAACACAGCTGCTGGTTTATCACGTCGCTGACGTGCTCTTCCGAAGTGTTCCTGGCGGTAGCTACCTTATTCGCTTATCTCAGCTGATAAAGGACACCTTAATATTGTGCAGGGAGAGAGTATGTATGTATTTACTATTGTATGTGTTTATATGTTTGTGTGTTTCCACTGACAGCTCCGTAGCTATCGAGACCATTAGTCACACTTGAAGATGCCGAACGCAGTCTTCGGTGAAACGTCGGGACCATCCTACGCACCTAGACCACGGTGTACAAGCCCGGAAAATACGGAAATTCTTCGCTCCATGTTATGTGATGTCTTTATGTAACTGTTCTCTGGTGACACGTTTGGTGTTCAATCAACAAAAACTTCTTGACTGGGCGAATAGTTTCCAAGCACCAAACAGCCACGGCAACTGGCAGTTGTGCTGTCATTCGGAGTAACTTGCAGCAGATGTAACAGATTGAGAGAGTATTGAATTTTAATTAATATTATTAATGGTTGAAATTAGAAGTGGCATTATACTGATTTGATGATAATATGAATAATTTAAGAATATCCTATTATCACCATAACTTTAACTATTTAAAGTAATAAATATTTAAATTATACAGTAATACTCTATTTATTACACAATCCACAAAATGAGCTACAGTAACAGAATAACACACCAACGCTACTACTATAACTGCTGTTTCTATAAATGATTAAAACATGAAATACTGTCAGCTATCACCAAAAAATCAGTGCCGGCATGCGCGAGGCTACACGGAACACCTGGCTTGAACTCCTCGAGTCCTCGTCATACGGACCACGTGGCTGCAGTATTGGCCCGCACTACTCACCTGACACGTAGTCAAAGCGTCCAAAGAAAGACGTGAAATACTCCAATCTAATATACAGGAAAGAGTTTCAAAAACGCACCAAAAGATGGCAGAAGCCATCAAATATAGTCATACGCCCTGTAGACAGCTAATCCACCTTACGAATGTATTTTGAAATTTCAAAACGCCTAAACGAATCACACCCAATACCAGCGCAGCTGCTGCTGATTCCTTTAAGCGTCAAACCCGGTCATGGGGTTCGTTAAAACTCAGTCATACATATTAGTGCAAATGTGTACAGTGTGGTTCCAAAGCGACACGCAAACATTGTAAATGGTATAAAATCTATGCCTGCACTTGGTACCTGAGGCCACACGAACTGTGCTAGTCTTCAACAAGTGATTTTCTGTGAAGCGTTCCTGGCATCGTCGGAAGAAATGTGTGATCATTAATATAGCTCATGAACGAGGATTTTCGTCCTAACCCCAACGGTGAGAGTGAAATGCTTCGTATACACCAAATGGATACTAAGAACGGTACAGACAATATTCGATGTTTAGACCCATATAAGGTGCATGGAGTTGTACCAATGCAAAATAATTTAAAATCACACGGCCTTCTTGTAGGTAGGTAGGTCAATCATAGTATGTTAAGAGTATAGTATGATTAGTATGTATGAGTTATTGGGTACAGAAATCAAGGATGATAATTTTGCTTTGCCTCGTAAAGCAACAATCAGCACCAAAACAATTTTTCTCCTCATGGGTTTTCAAAGCGGAAGTAGCCAACGAAGGGGACCATTAGTGAGTCTGACGTTGGTTCATTTTATTCGAGTCAGATTACTCATTTCCATCTAATCTCTTCCTGAACAAGATTTGTTCTCCTTAATTGGCAAAAGCATTACATTTACACAACATTTCCATTCTTTTTTGACGATACCTCTAGTATTCGAGAGTTCAGACATTTTTTTTTCTTTGCTAGTTGATTTACGTCGCACCGACGCAGATAGGTCTTATGGCGAAAATGGGGCAGGAAAGGGCTAGAAGTGGGAAGGAAGCGGCCGTGGCCTTAATTAAGGTACAGCCCCAGCATTTGCCTGGTGTGAAAATGAGAAACCACGGAAAACCATTTTCAGGGCTGCCGACAGTGGGATTCGAACCTAATATTTCCCGAATACTGGATACTGGCCGCACTTAAGCGACTGCAGCTATCGAGCTCGGTGTTCAGACTTTTCCCCTCCGTCCTGTGATTAGCAAAGTGCAAGAATAAATATGCAGAGGTATGTATGTATGTATGTATGTATGTATGTATGTATATATTGTACCGGTTACGACCTGTACATAAGTATTTATTGAGCATAAGTTACGTTTATTTACCACGCGTAAAGTTCCGAACGCGCCTGGTTTGTTTACCAGCAGCAAGGACCAGCTAGCGAGTGTATGACGACTGTGAGCTGTGACGTAGCCACAGGGGCTAGCTAGGCCGCCCGCTCGTCTAAACACGTGTTACCAGCCTTGACTGGTATTTTCTGGATTCCATGTCACTTGTTCTAGAGAGTTCGATGGAGAAAATTTTGAAATTTCTATAATAATGATGCTAGCGAATCGAGTGATATGTCATCTTGTTTGGGATCACCTAAACGTCCCAATGCTCGAGTTTCAAGCAAATATATCGAGGGATTCGGGAGATATTCAATCAAACCGTATTATGACGTAGACATCCCGGATTGAATAAAAGGAGGACCTACTGTAGCCTATTCACACAGTCTCAGCTGAGTAGTCAGCGGGGACACTCTTGCTGCTACTATCATCGTAGAACTCTGTCATTATACAAGTGTGGGAAGACGATTCTTCCAAGTACTGTAAAGTGGACTCATAAGACTTCGAGTGTTGTAGAAAATTTTCTAAGTCTTCGTAGTTGAACTTAGAATATTTACAAGTGTTAATTAAATGGACTTGTATTATATACGTGCCATCGAGACTGAAACTTTTCTAAGTGTTTGGACTTGTATTATTTACGTGTCTTCGAAGCTGAAATTTTTCTAAGTGTTCGTGAAATGGACTTGTATTATTTACATGGGTTCGAGACCAGAATTCTTCTAAGTGTTCATTGAATGGACTTGTATTATTTACGCGTCTTCGAAGCTGGAATTTTTCTAACTGTTCACTGAATGGACTTGTATTATTTTCATGTGTTCGAGACCAGAACTTTTCTACGTGATCATTGAATGGACTTGTATTATTTACGAATATTCGAGATTGGAATTTTTCTAAGTGTTCGTGAAATGGACTTGTATTATTTACGTGGAATATTTGCGACTGTTGAGGAACTCATCCTTCTAATAGACAGTGATTGATTAACATTGCTAGTGATGAACTTTAACTTTCCAACGGCTTTAAACGAAGTTAGGATTTCACTTACATTTACTCAAAGACTTGTACATTTGCCAGTGTTGGTTTGAAAGACTTATAAAGTTCGTCAGAATTTATTTATGTGGAAGGACTTGTGTTTTCGTCCGTGGTCACTCAAAGACTTTATGAATTTCACTAGTGATTAACTTTAAATATATTCAAACTTCCAAATGAATGGACTTGTGTTTTCATTCAAGTTAGGCAAAGACTTGCACCTTCGCCAGTAATGAACTTTGAGTTTAACTATAATTTCACAAGAAGGGACTTGTATTTTTCGTTGCCAAAAGTTATTCAGGGACGAGGATTTTCCTAGTGATGAACTCTAAATTATTAATACCACTCATATCGTTTTAGGAGTGTTGGAAGTCTTGATGTACAATTATCAAGAACTCTGCTTATAAGTTGATCATCCAAGGTTTTCATGGACTCAGTGCTACCAGTGACCTTGGGAACATCAATCCTCTCAGTCTCATTGGGCTGAGGTTGTACATGACTATCTACAACATCGCCTGGATCACCGGGGTTCAACCCGGGCCTCAGAGTTCGAGACATCTCTACTTGCCGTCAATCCAGACTGTCCAGCTGCCTCTGTCTGGAGTATCTGGAGTCCCTGGAATCCCTGGAGTCTTCTGGAACGTGCTTCAACCAGCTTGGCTTGGTGAGCTGGAGAACCCGAGCCATACTATTGGATTACGAGGAAGACAATCCATTTCTACTTAGAGGTGATGTGCAAATTCGTGACTTATTTGAATAAACTCTTGTGCAATCAGAGTCAAAGTTTTTCTGTAGATAGGACCCTACCTCCTGTACCGAGCCCTAGCTACAATTAATCCAGTTTTCGCCCTGAGAACTATAGACATGCTACTTTAAAATAAAATCTGAGAGTCGGGCTCTTTTACTGGTACAGTATGTATGTATGTATGTATGTATGTATGTATGTATGTATGTATGTATGTATGTATGTATTTATGTCTGTATGTATGTATGTATGTATGTATGTATGTATGTATGTATGTATGTATGTATATTCAGCCTCAAGGCTGATTGGATCCTCAGCAGCCCCTCCATCACTCTAAAGAAGAGTAGTAGTGAAATAATTTCCTCTTGCTTTTTTTTTCCCACTGATCCCGAAGATGCTATGGGACCCTCACCAGGACTACCTGATGAGAGAACTGGGAACAGTTCAAAGGAAAGCAGACCGATGTGTTCTGGGTGATTTCTGACAAAGGAGTACAGTAATGTTATTAAAATGTTCCACACGTTGAGCTGGGAAGACTTGGGAGTAAGGAGGAGAGATGCTCGACTACGTGGTATGTTTCGAGCTGGCAGTGGTGAGTTGGCTTGGAATTATTTAAGTAGAAGAATAAGCTTTTGTGGAGCTATTAAAAGTAGGAAAAATCATAATATGAAGATTAAGTTGGAATTCAAGAGGACACATTGGGGAAAATATTTATAGGACGAGGAGTAAGGGACTGGAATACATTATCAAGGGAAATGTACAATAAATTTCCAAATTCGTAGAAAATATTAAAGAAAAAGCTAGGTAAACAATTATAAATAAGTGTAAATATGTAAACTATTGATAGGGAATCTGCCACATGGGCGACTGCCCTAAATGCAGATCATTGATTGATTGATTGATTGATTGATTGATTGATTGATTGATTGATTGATTGATTGATTGATTGATTGATTGATTGATTGATTGA